>NC_092069.1:21710000-22010000 GCF_039877785.1 Chaetodon trifascialis
GAAACTCTTAACAGCCAGGAAAGTAAAGGAAGGAAGGACCCCAGATCATGTTCGATGATTCAAAACGTTTTCACCACCTTTTTCATGATCACTAATGTGATACTTCAAAATGCATATAAAAATATGTTGATGGGAACATGGTTAGTACGCTTCAGGTTGGGGAAAGACTGGAGTTATGGCAAATAACTAAAACATGTGGTTACAGTTAACAAAAACACGAGCATTAGTTGCAAGTCTGTGGTGGGAGGTGCAGAATCATTCAAAATGGAAGTCATACTTGGGGATACTGAGCAGGTGGACAGGAGGTTATGTCTATTAATCTGTGCATCTTGCACATGATTGCAATTGTTTACATGTTCAATCAATGATCAGACAGATAATTTAGCTGCGCCACATTTTTCATACAGAAGACTGAGGCATCATCCGAGAGAGTATGACTGGAACACTGCTCTGCTCCGCTGTGACTGGCTCTTTTGCACTGAAGAGATGCACAGACTGAACTTGGTTCATTCTGGATGCACGCTGCATGTGTTTGCCTTTACACTGTGAGTAAAGTCTTGCCCTGCAGTCTCACAGCGCCGGGGGGATTAGGAGCCGGCTTGACGACCGCTGACCTGCCTGCTCCTTTACAAGGCAAGATCAGCTATCAGGCTGCTGCTGCTTTGTGCCCTGCTGTTTGAGGGTTGTGTCAGGGATTCCTCCTTAAGTGCACTGGGGTTCACCAAGCAGCTGGGGGCAAACGGAGCAGGAGGTGGGGTGAAGCCCCTGGGCCATCCTCAGCGCTGTCACCCATTCCCCCAAAAAGATTGGACGTCATCTGTCAAAGCCCTCATCAAAGATCACTTTCAAGCCCCCCGAGTGGGACACACTTTCATGCGTGCTGTGACTAAATGGATGCCATGGTTGCCATGGATACTGCAGTGAGCAAGGGCCAATACCAGGTTTTTCTAATCAGGCTTGAAACAGGCTACTGGCAGGATTAGTGGTTTGCAATGACTCTGACAGCCATGTCATACAAGACACTTTACAGAATTGCATAATTCAATACAAATCTGCTAAAACACATGTACAGCAGGGATTTAAAACAAAACATTACATAATCGCTCAACAAGCTCCAAATTCAGAAGTTTAAACAATGCATTCAACATGTTGTTGATGACATTGTTATATAATATGGCTTACATTAACAGAAAGCAGTGACTGATTCAACAGCAGGCGAACTGAGACGGCTGTTGAAAAACTAAAACCACAGAAGACAGAATGTAAAAACAGTAGAAACAGTTAATGTGCAGTGGGAGGGGCGAAAAAAGCTGGATGAAGAGCTGTTATCAGAGAGGGGGGAAAGAGACGACGAGCCAGGCAACGAGGAGGAATCAGAATGGGAAGGCATGAAAAACAGGAACAGAGAGAAAGCTGTGAGTGCAGAGGGGCAACAGGGGCGGAGAAGGAGTGGCTCAGTCAAGAGTTACTACACAAAATACATCTTTGGGGCTCATTAAGGCAAACACATCAGGTCACGTGCACGTTGTAGAAACTGCAGGAAGTTCACGATGACAGGAGAAGTCGTTCAGGGAGGGACAAACACGAGGAAGGCGTGGCTTCAGTCTTTGGGCGGAAGTAAAAGGGACTGACGGGAAGCTGCTTTCAGATGAGAGTAAGTATGTTTGCGCATGCATGTGTATAAGGGTGGAGCTCCATGTAACAAGATCTTGACATGAAGGGAAATGCAGGCTCAGTCCAACTCTCTAATGAGAGGGAGAACCTGATCAGAGTCAGATGGGGTGCCCCGAGCGCAGAGCCCCCTGCAGAAAGTGCCGCCCGACACCCTTTGTTACCTCCAAGTGAGCTGAGACCAGCCCATGAACCATGTAACTAGGTGGTTTCCAGGTTAATGAAAAGCTGTAACTCCGGTCCCACTGTCTCTCTCTGCTAAACTGACGACTGGCCTCTCTCCCCACACCGGATCGCATCCTCCATCGTCACCCCCTCCCCCCCTACCGACGGAGGAGGGGTGGGGGGCTCAGGGTCAGGGGTAATTAACAGTTTACTTTGTGTGAAGTATGCTACATTTACAGTGACTCACAATGAGGAAAATGTCTCAATTTCTGCATTCACTTTAATTTTTGGATAGCATGTATTAAAGCAACAAAAACAAGAAACAGAACTGTCACAGCTGCAGATGTGAAGTTACTTGTGTAATTAATAGCTGCACTGAACTTCAAATAGCGAAAACTAATCATGGCACACAGCTTTCCTCCAACATACCATGCTTTATCCCCAAACCATTTTGGCTGTTTTGCCTACAACTCAGCGTGTGCGCGTTCTCAAAGGAATGTATTATCAAAATGACGATTCTGTCTGCTGTCTGTTTGTATATTCTACATATTGCACAATTTCCTGAAACATTCCAGAGCAAATGATTAACATATGCATTGCTCTGAAAAAACGGCCATTTCACACTACACAACTAATGCTACTGAGAAGCATTTGTCCACTGAACCTACATCCAAATAGCCAATAGAAACGTATTCACATTCAACTCTTTAACAGCGATGAAAGAGGCAATAAGTCACACTGAAGGAAGGTGGGCTCCGCAGGAGTCCCTCAGATGTAAGATAGATGTACTTGTTAGCAAAGGTGAGTGAAGGGGGTCATGGCTTGACTGGTCAGTGAGCAGCGCAACGGGGAGTCAGAGTGCAACAACAAAGGCAGAAAGAGACACGGTGAATCAACCGACAGGACTTTCACTTCTACGTCCCATATCTAAAGCAGTGTCCAGTGTGGTCTAGTCAGTACTTGCCACCATTACTCAAAATCATTTGCCCATCATATTTTCAATTGTCACAATGGACTTGTTTTCCTACTCTGCTTTAGAAAATATCTCATAAGTAGTCCAGATTTCATGCTATCCGTCATGTTGGAAGTTATGCGTTACCTTTTTTTTCTGGAACAAAGCTATTCATTAATCTGTCAAAGTAGTCCTCTTGGAGGACGAATCAGTATTTGCTTAAATAAAAAGCTGCCAAATGTTCCTTTCTGATTCATAACAGCAGTATCTGGCTACTGGCGGAGTGTTTCTCCCCCCTCCTCCCCCCTCAGAGAGGGAGAAAGATAAACCCTCATTTGGGAAATAGGTAAACATCGGGTGCCAGGCAGGTACACATTTACTCAAGTTTACCTTTTAAAAAAAAAGAAAAAAAAGGAAAAGGGAGAAAGAAAGAAAAAAATCCCTTTGATTCTGAGTTGGTGGAAAAAAGTAAATTTACTCCAGTTGCTGTTCAATTTGGACCAGTGGACATTAAAGCAGGAGCCGGTGCCTAATAAGAGCCATGCCTGAGAGAGCGAGCGAGGGCGAGAGAGAGAGAGCGAGAGTGAGTGAGAGAGAGAGAGGGAGACCCAGTGGAGGTGTGTCTGTGTCTGACTCTCGGCTCCAAGGTTCCTGCTAATAGATTTCAGCTCCCTCAGTGTCCCAATTAGCTGGTGTGTATGCTTGGTTTATGAATTCATGTGTGGATGTAAAGTGTGTGAACATGCGTGTACAGTGTGCATGCATATCTAAACATGCATGGTATGTTTCTGTGTGCATGTCTGCCATTCAAAAGGAGCAGCACCCTCCTCGTTGTTCCGAGTCTCATCTAAAGCTTCCGAGTAAAACTAAAGACTGCTGTTTCTTAGATTTTGTAAAAAGTAAACAAAAGCCAAGAATATACCCTGAGCCAAGACCGAAAGGAAGCAATTTACACAGAACCACCCTGAGCACCAGAATCGACCAACATAAACACATGGCGACACAAACGGAGAAAACAAACAGATAAACCTGTCCAGTTTTAAAGCAGCTTTCACCTCTTCTTAAGGAAGAGCGTTACAAAGAAAATAGTGAGTGCACTTTTAACCCTGACCCCGTGTGAGGACGGACAGGCAGAGCTCAAGACTTACCTGTAATAAACCCCCACAGCTTCTACATGTGACCGTAAATCACAGTGTGTGCCTTCAAAGTATCAAATATCGACTAATACAACACCGCTCACCCCTGGCTTTTATCCCTGCGTTTCCTCCTCTGTGTTCTGGTGGTGGCACAGCCTTCAAAGTGCAACCATCTCACTTTTTTTAAAAGGCACGCCAAGCAATTTATTTACCAAGAAACTGCTGCCGTAAATGACAGAAAAAGCAGTACAATTTACTGACAAGTATGGGGCAGGGGGGCTCAGAACGAAGCCAGAGGTCTTGGCTAGGCCTGTGAAAGACTATAAAGCTTTAGTAGTAGCCCACGACCTGTTTACGGCTGGCTGAGACACTGTGGTGTGAGGCTCCTGATCACTCAGCAGCTCTCGACTGCTGCCGCTCTTGCGTAACATACAAACAGGAGATGGTAACGGAAAACAAGCTATTAAAACGCAGCCATTTAGTGGCATCTGATTATCCTGCGTGTCCCCTTCTTTCACATGAACCACAGACCATACCCAAAAAAAAGGGGGAAAAACAAGAAGGCCTGATTCTGTTTTTCTTAAATTAAGTAATAAGGTAAAATTTTTGAGTGATTTGAAAACATTAAAACATCTAACGTTCGCATTGTGTGGGGAATAAATGTATAAATGAAGCATTTCATTTTCCACAAAATGTCTAAGGCTCTTGGCACTGGTGCCCACTTATGTGGAGAATGAGGGCAACGTTGGCCAGGCCTGCTGAGCTGGGAAAAAAGAACTGGTATGCCTGGAACTTCACTGCAAAGACCCAAATACCCACCAAGAGGATTCAAGGCAGATGTGGACTAAAACTTGCTTTCTTGTCAGGAGTTCATAAGTTAGTAAATTTACCCAAAATATGAGTTAACGCATGACTTGTTATGGTTGAACGGGTGGCTTACCTTGTCTTCACTACATCGAGGGGATGCATCAAGCAGATCTCCACCAGACCTAAAAGCAGAAGCCATCAGAATAAGTAAATAATAATTAAAGTTAAATAATTAAATAATTCTGGACATTTTGGTGAATGCTAGTTATGTTTTCAGTACAAAGCAATCCCTTGCTGGAGTGGATGTTGATTTTATTTTTTCAGAAATATAGCTGTGAGGAATACTGACAGACTATATAAAGTTAAAGACGATTAGAATAGATTAGCCTTCGTTGTCTCCTTTAGGACAAATTTCTCTTTTGAGACATTCGACGTAGCATCACACATACAATCAAACTGCAGCTAGCGGAAAAGAGGCTAGGCTGGACTCCAGCTCTTCATACAGGCATTAAGGCCTCACAGCGTAGCTACGAAGTCAAAGCTAAAGTGTAGCTGACATGAGCCTCACCGGTGGCTACAGAGAGGCTGCAAGAGCTGTTTTAACCTTTTCAGCAATATACACCGAACAACTACTGCACCCAGTGGATAAACTTGACAGAAATGTCCTAGCAACAACTGGAAAAGGCTACATGTGCGCTAATGCTTTTACATCGGACTGATACAAAACAAAGCATGATTCGCTACAAGACAGAAGTTCAAGGATGGATCGATACCAACTCCAAACTTTGTAGTTTTGCCATTTTTATGTTACTTTACTGTTTGTTTTGCTGGTTAGCTTGTTGAATTTGGCATTAGCATGTTCCACAGCTAATATGGCTGGTAGCGTCTATTGTAGACACACGCTGGAGCAATGTTGCCGTATCTAATATTGAGGCGCAGCCAAGAGAAGCTGTGTGAATATTAGGCCTCATTTGAAGCCAATTCAATAACCAGAGTAGTAGCTTGGATGTGGGAAATTGTTTTTTCACGTTGCTTTTTGTGTCGCCTCGCATAGCCAGAGCTAACTTTATCTGCATGGATCACACTGCAACACAAGCTCAGATGGCTGTTACAGGAAAGCCCTCTCTGCATGTGTGTCTCTTGCTGGACTTAAATAGACATGCCCTGTGGTACACTGACTGTTGTACTTACATAATATACTTTAGATTTTCTGCTCTTCGCCTACCCTCGCCTAACTTTTTACATTTAATAATTATCCTACATTATGGGGCTAGTCACTCTTTCCAAAACACATGTAGGCCAGTACCTCATTTTCATTCCTATTTGGGGCCAATAAACACATCCATTTCTTAAAATCTTTTTATCTAGGTGAAAAGAAAAGTAGAATCAAGTTTGAGTGGAGGACCACTTTTATTTTAGTAAAACTGTGATATAACACTATCACTGTTAAAAAACAACAAAAAGAATAAAGTGATATATATTTGAGGTGATATCACCCACCATTGCTCTTTATCAAAACAATCTAAACCTATGCTGCAGGTATCTGTGATGGCGCTCCCACTCACCCTTTGCTTTGAGCATAAATTCGGTTGACACACAGTTTTCACTTCTCGGGCAAAAATGCAAAACAGTCACTAGTTCGAGCTTCTGAAGCGTGAGAATTTTTCGCTTTTCTCTTGCTTATGTCGCCGTAAATCTTTGGATCTCTGCCAGCTGGTCGCACAAATCAAAAGAATCACTCGTTGCAGTCGCAGAGCACTCATTGGTCTTTCCAGTCCAGTCCTCGTCAGGTGATTTTTTTTTTTCCCTTACCCTTCCTGCCTTTTCTTTTTACAGTGGGCACATCACACTGTTGGTGTACACCAGTCAGATGTACCATATTAGACACAATGTGAACTTGTACATATCTGTTAAAGCCCTGGAGGATCAGATTGCAACGTAAATCTGATCTTTTATGTCAAGTGTGACAGTTCACCTTAAAATAATCTGATAAGAAGGCTGCCTTACTGCTAACCCGGGCAAAAGTCAGGGGATGTCAGCCCATGTGATTTTTTTTTTCCATTTCAGTTTTAAAGCAGTTTTTAAAGTAAAGCACTTCTTGTTGCCACCAAATGGTTTTGACAGACAGCCAGCGCCTGCCAGCCCTCCACGCGAACCTTATCATCACTCTGATTATCACTCTGCCCGATTTAAACGCCGAATACCTCAATAAGTCTTGGTGTTTTGAGGTTTGTGCCATCTTTGCAAGAACATGGGTCTAAACGAGTGATCCAGCCAGACTTCTTTCCAAAATTCCTATGAGTGACTATAATTGTCTGCACGTTGAAGGGCTGAGGCCACCAACCGTATCATCCATGCAAACCCAGTACATCAACAATGTGCCAGCAGCTGGAGAATCAATGCAGCCGGGTGATCGGTGAGGGACTCTGAGGTTTCACACACACACTAACTATGTGCATCTGTGTTGAAAAGCCACTGCTTTGGCACAGAGGCCTTCTGACTCAGTTTTTTTTTTTTTTTTTTTTTTTAACTCACAATTCTCACTACATCCCTTTACTGCTGCTCTGAGGGCTTCCCTTGCAGATTCCACGTGTGTGTACACAGCTGCTGTGCAATATGGACTCTTTCTAATTTGCTCAATTAAACATATTGTCTATAAAAGAATGTGTCTTCTGGGGTTTTTCCAGGGAAGTAATTATCAAGTGAAATAACACAGGAAAAATGACTTTGTCTACAGTTGAATCTTAATGTTCAAATGGGAGGACCAAGAACTACTGAGCCAAGCTACCAGAGGGCAAGAGTCAAACAACCATCTGTGACCAGCTTATAAAGCCTCAACAACGCTCAGATCATTAGAGACTGGTGTCCGAACTGTACCCATGATCACAAGTAAATCTGGTGAAGGTGCATTTAGTTACAATGGGCCATTTCTTTGGAACAAACTGCCGGAAGATATAAGATGCACCACAGCTGCATCACCTTTAAAAGGAAGCTTAAGACTTGTTCTCTCAGGCCAGGCTAGCCAGTGCTGATCTCGCTC
Organism: Chaetodon trifascialis; assembly: GCF_039877785.1. Taxonomy (NCBI): domain Eukaryota; kingdom Metazoa; phylum Chordata; class Actinopteri; order Chaetodontiformes; family Chaetodontidae; genus Chaetodon; species Chaetodon trifascialis. The sequence goes on from NC_092069.1 coordinate 21,717,772, forward strand.
TGTTTGGGTGGGTAGCGAGTGGGCAGGGGACGGATCATTTTACCTTTATATGTATTTAAATATGTATTCATGCTCTGTATTGTCATATTTATTGTGTGAAGGAAATTTATCTTCGACAGCATGAATTGTACTATATAAACAAATCTGACTTGACTATGGTTGTTAATGATACTGCACTTAGAAGGTAAACACAAGAGTGCTTTGAACACACCATTTACTGGGTTTGCTATTAATAGGCCTGCAGTGAAGATGAGGTGCATCAAATCTTTCAGCAGGTAATCAGATTACATGATGAAACCAAACCTGCCAGTCTGCCTGCTCGATCAGCCTGTGCAAACACAAAATGCGGGGAAGTGACCGAACATGCTCCAACAGGAGATGGAGTGGTGAGAGAGCAGGGGAAAAAAAAGACTCCTGCAAACTCACCTGAACAGAGCACTTGGACACTAAGTGGGAAGCAAAAACAAAGAGAAGAACATAAAAGCATCTTTTAAAAATCTCCAAGACTCCTGACATTGTGTGCGTTACATAAAATAAAGCTATATGCACTTAATAGCAGAAAGTTATTGTGTCACATGTCCCACTTTGCTCTGTGGAGGATTTTTGAGGACTCTGTGGAAACAACATAACTTATCGACTAAGAGCAACTTAAAGTCAATAACTATTTGCAGGTGTTAATAATCTCTCCTGGTATGTTCACATTGGACTACCAGGCAAAATGAGTTTTTCAAAGACCTACAGGCTATGACATGAAAATTTTCAGATCACTTTTCAAAGTGTTTTTATAATTGACTCTGAAGACTGACACTTGCCAAGAATACGTTTCCAGTTTGATCATGATTTATGGCACTGTTAGATTTAGAAAAATGTATTAATTTGTCAGACGAGCAGTAGCCGTCAGTCATTGGCTGAACATGTTGGATATTGACGAAGGACTGTCTCAACACACCATATACACAATAATGGAGGGTACATGAAAAAAGACTAATGTGTGATAGTGTGAATATTGCATACTAGTTTGGAATTAATTATCATTCATACAGTAGCTAAAGGGTGTACACTTTTCTTTTAACGTTGAAGGCACGTGCCTCTCAACGGGAAAATAATACAAATAATACAACCATAGATAGACAGAGCGGTGGGACTCAAATACGACAGCAGCTCAAGCCACGTTATCATTATCAACAAACTACACAATCAATGGAATAAAGCGCACGGCCATTGTTACTTGTACCTGCAAGTGACCAGAGCAGCTGTGCACATCTGGATACTTCACTTAAAATGATTCCCACTGGATTTCGGGCCTCATCGTAAACCTCACATTACAGGAACTCTAAAGGATACGGGTTACCAAATGCTTCATTAACTTAGAAAGGTAACAGTAGTTAACACTCTTTACTAATTAACAGGCCTGCCCCACTGTGCCGTTCAAAATCAGTGATTAGTTCAGTGTGTTGGGGCTCTCAGGCTGTCAGTGCTCGCTGTCTGAGCACACTGTAGACCACTGTCTTAGGCGCGAGGCTAACGCCATGTAGCATTGCATGTGGTACCTCCAACGTGGCAGTTGCAGAAGGATTACGTGATGACAAATGTGAATGCAAAACTATGCTGTGTTTGTTTGAGCATCTGTCTCACCTTGCAGGCAAGACACCTTAAGAACAACTGCTGGCAGATGAGAAGAGAGGCTGCAGAGCTCAACGGAAAACTCAAAGAAGAGAACGAGGGCGACCATAATCCTAAACTGACCTCTGTGCGATATGTAGCACGGCTCTTGTTTAAACTCAATTTAAATTTACGTATTTTGTACCAAACCCTTATATATAATGTACATATATGTGGTTGTTTTTTGTTGTCTTTTTGGTTCTTTTCTATGTCTCTATCTCTATGTTTTATCCCCTGCTGTCTGTAACAATTTCATCTCCCCGTTGTGGGATTAGTAAAGTTTTATCTTATCTTATCTTATCTTATCTTATCTTATCTTATCTTATCTTATCTTATCTTATTCATTATGCCTGGAGGACATGAGCATCTGTGGCACCACAGTGCTTTATTTATAATGGTATGCTGTGACACAATAAAATTACGGCTCCTGTGATATTTTCGGATATTATACTTGGCCATATTTTTGATTACAGTAACATTTTGATTAATTATTGATGTACAATGATGGTATAATGACTAATGCAACTGGTAAATAATTTAGTGATGAAGTGTTGTCATTTTTTGTGGTTGTTTCCACTTAAGGTTCAAGAATGCCTCCTGACAACTTCCATTTACAAAGGCTCTCTGTGCTGTACGTGTAAAGGTGAAAAGAGCAACAGTGAAAGTTTTTCCAGGCATAAGCAGGAGTCTGGTGAGGACGAATGCCGTTGTGTTCCTTGTCAATCAAACAACAAAAAAGCTGCAGAGGAGGGCGTTGCATTATACACCTGATGACAGTGCCACAAAAAAAACACACCTGTCACTGCAAAGCATTTCAATCTGCTGAGGCTATTCTTACTGAAGCAATTAATGGCTGATATTTCATACAGCTGATTTGTTTCCTGTTCCAGCTTTGCAGGAAATGTTCGATGGTTTAACATTACATAAAGCCTGCCAACTGTCATTTATTTGGATTCAGCTCTGGCGGTGACAAGTCACAGACACATCTCTGCATCCAGGCCCAAAGACACCAAACATTTACTTTCCCCGACACCACTGAGAGGCAGCTTCTCGCTCCACTGTGCCCCTGTGCATCATGCTCTTCTACTCCAGCTGTCAGCACATGCTACTGTTTAATCATAGAGCGCGGTAGCAGTGAACCCACACACTCCCGGGAGCACTTCACACTCCTCTGCAGCCTCTGATACACAGTCACTGAGCATGGTGAGGGCAAACCAAAGAGATGATGCTACTGAGCAGCGGCTTAGCTCAGCTCAGCCTACCCTTCTCTGGCTCCAGCTTCTCCTGCAGGCACCCACCTCCTCCAGCTGCGAGAAGCGGGAGTAATATTACAGCGACCTGCCATCTGGTTGACGTTTATGGCTTTGCTATGCATCACTGAGTGACATATTGGGAGATTCCATTATTTGAAGGTTCTTTTGTTTCTAAACCACAATGGTACTGACAGGGCTTGTCATCCAGCGCCTTGCAGACACACTCAGTTCGACACAGGCGCTAATGACAAAGGAGCGTCTGGAGCACAGCCATTAAGGCACACTGTTACGTATGCACTACAACGCAGCTACTTGCCACAACTGCATTCTGCGCCAAGGCACAGTGTAAAGGCCAATCGTGCAGTGGAAACAGAACAGCTACAGGGACAGAGTGAGAAATTACACTGATTTTATACTGCGACAACATATAGTTTTGATTCAATGCCTGGTTTTCTTATTGCACGGAGCTGACATCATGTGCAGCGCTTTAACAGCCGTGGAGTTTGGCTTTTGCTTCGGGTAGTGGATAACAGGACCATATGGCAGGACCAATGAGGCCAGGTGTTAAAAACTGCTGCATCATCCCTTATTCAGGTGAGGTGGCCTTGTTTTGCAGTAAACCTCTGGGATGGACTCAACAAGTAGCCTCACTGGTAGCACTTGTATTGTCACCACTGGATTGGCCAGATATTCCAGGTCGTCTGATTACTTGTCTTCCAAAGAGAGAAGATCATACATCACGCAGATGATTATCTGAGTTGGTTTTGGCTCGGGAATGCACACCGTTTGCTCCCACGCAAAAGTGAGAAAGAAAACAAAAGTGCACCAGGGAGCGATTGCTCAACGGGTGCAGGTGTCATCCATCATGCCGAGACACACACTGAATGACTGTAATTCCCAGCAGCCACAGGGAGAAGGTCACTGCCACAGGAAGCACAGCTCCCCCAGTTAAATGGACTAATACATAAGAGACATACTGGCCACTCATTTCACACGCTTACTTGACCCGGTAAATGCTACAGTCTCCAGTGATAGCTCACATGCCACATTCTTAAATATGCTCATACTAGTTTATTAATCACTCTCATAAAATAATGTAGACATTTCACTATAACAAAAGATGAAAGAAGTGACTAAAAAATACAGCAAAATTATAGATTCAAACATGAAAACTTAAATTAGGTCACAGACAACCAAAACCTTGCATTTCAGAAACTGAACATATTGCTAATTGTTTTAAAAACATGTTACTACATAATATATTTCTCGGTTCACTGAGAGCCAAAGCAGAAAATCATAGCCCGTCCTGGGGTTTCAAGGCGTGAGATGAAGCATAAGAGTGCCATGATGACAGAGCCTCCCCTCGCAGGCCCGCTCTGGCTTTGACAAGAGCTCCTGACTCAACCTGCAAGGTGATATCTCATGCCTCCATGTCCTCCATTAAGACTTTTCAAAACACATCGCATCTGGAATGCTAAACAAACCCTGTGAGCTGCTGCTCCCCTGCGATTTGTCATCTGCAGTAACAAAGCCAGTGCGATATCCATCAGCAACTGGGCTGGGCGTTCTGATATAGAAACTGATTAAACTCAGGATCTTTTAACGCCTGGGCAGAAATACAGGTGAACGACTGAGGAATGCCATGCCGATAAATGGAGCAATAAATAAAAAGATGCACAGGCTTCTGATTATTTGACCATATAAACACCAATAAGAAATAGAGGAACTGAAAAGAGTTTTATATGATTGCCAGGAGCATATTTTCACCTCCAGACTTGTATCTCTTTTATATAAGGCTTACCTGCCACTCCTCGAATGCTATACTGGGCTGTGTTGATTTTAGCGTGTTTATCTTTCATAACAAACAATCAGAGCCTGCCTGACTGCATTTTTATGGGACATTTACTCTGTTAGTTTATTACTGAATTTACCTGCTACGACAGATGACAATAAATCTGCACTGCATTTGTAAGAAAACACTTGCAGTTGGCATAAACAAGGCAAATCAGGGAAGTGGGTGAAAGAAATGTAACATGAAGGCACCAAAATAGCACGAGGCCTGCCTGCTTAGGTGAGGCCAATAAACTATAGTGAGCACCAAGCGAGGCACCCTATAATACTGAAATACTGCCCTGGAACCGAACTTGTTTTTAAAGCAAACAGGCGGTTTAACAATTCCAAACTGATCACATTAAAATTGAAATGGAGTATAAACCATTTTCATACAATAATGGTAAAAGTAATCTGTCATAAGAACATATAATCACCTCATGGGGAGACGGGGACTGTGCGCAAGAGATGCCTGGAATTCCTATATGTTAAAATGCATTTAATCACATTTTTTAATTCTATTTAATTCAATGCATGTAATAACGTCATGAATTACTAAAAGCGATTTACGCTCCCTCTCTTCTGTTAGAGGAGGATAAATCTGTTTCTCAGCGAATTAGCGGAGAAAAAGAAAACAAAACCAAAAACCTATCAACACTAGCGTGGAGGAAGTGATTGTGTAGGAATTTACATATTTGAAAGAAACAGTGGGGATAATGGTTCAAGACATCTGGAGCGAGAGAGAGAGAGAGAGAGAGAGAGAGAGAGAGAGAGAGAGAGAGAGAGAGAGAGAGAGAGAGAGAGAGAGAGAGAGAGGGAGCTATTAATCACAGATATCACCAATCAGCCTTCCTGTCTCGAGGGTGCAGACGTGTCCCGGTTAACTCCCCAAACAGTCCCTAATTCTGCACTTGAAAAAGCTCAAAGGGTGCTTAGAAAAACAAGCGGGGCCATCTCCAATGACTGCGGGGGAGTTTTTAAGTGAGGGCCCCCGACGAGAGGTGCAAGCATCCCGGCATTCCGCAGGCCTGCGTCGGCTGCCGCTGCTGCTTCATCTGTTACAATCACCTCTGAGGGCGCACAGTGCTTATTATTAACACTGTATGTGGTTTCAAGTACAATTAGAAAATAAATGAAATTGTAAATAGTAAATGTTAAATGTAATAATATAATTCAATATTAAAACCCAATTGACATGAGGTAATCCCCTCTTACTATAAATTAATTTTATGATCTACAATTTTTAGAAACAATATTGACATTTGACTGGAAACCAATGTTGAGGTTTCCGTCACTGAGCCATCAAAACAAAGGCCGTGAATGGAACTTTGCTTGTGGTGCTTAAAAGCTTCAGCAATAAAGTGCGTCGCCATAAAAAAATATTATGTCGCATAAACTATATTGTGGAAGATTTCGATTGACTGAAGGATCTTTGTGTATCGACTGGTTATGTCTCATTAAACAGTATATAGGTGCACACGTTCACAGTTTCACCATGAAAACTCAATCTCAATCCTCCTCTGTGCTAAACAGACTATGTTCTTAATAACCAATGAGGACATTTATCCGGCAGAGCTTCAGCACATCCTGTTACAGGTCAGGAGGTGAAGATTCACTCTTTTTTCAACTGATACTTCTGGCTTTTTTGCATGACAGTTGGCCAACACCCTCAAGGATCAAACATCAAGGTTATGTCTTTATGTGATGGCATCATCAAATAAGCAAAAATAAACAAAAGATGCATCTGTGATACAAAGCGAGGACAAATATATCCGGTCTGTAAAGGATATGTTGATTTTTCAGGTGAGCGTGCTGTCTCCAGTTCAGATTTATCGTTGGAAGTCATGCGTCATGCCGCATTTCCCCCACTGGCTGTATGCAGAGACAGCTCGGGTATGTCCCTGTCTGTCAAACTGGAGATGAACTCTGTGATATTAATGGGAGTGTAAAGGTGTGTGTGTGTGAGGTGTGTGTGCTGTCGACTGGGTCAGGACCTGAGCTGCCTGGGCTGACGGGCTAATGATAAGTTATTGACAGACTGACAGACAGACCGTGCCGGCGGTGCAGCGCCGTCGGTGTCGGAGCTTCCCTCTTCCATTACTGTCACGATTTTCTTGACACCTGTGGTCACATTTTTTTCTAAACACGGCCATGTGATGCAAATGCACGCGCCAGCAGCGCGGAAGCTGGTGACAGGAGGAGAAGAAAAGGGGACAAAATGGATGCAAAACCTGGTGTAACTGATGTTTGAGAGGAAGTGCCCCGTGTCATCTCGGGCCGAATCTTTCACGAGGATTGCTTTTTAAACAAATTGTCTCCAACTCCTGCAGGACACCTGTCACCATCTAAATAAACTATATAATCCTGTAACAAAAGCTTACAGAGATTACCATGTAGTTCTACAAATATGAGCACAACACGCGGCCAGAAACCCTTCGGGACATTTTAATAATAGACGTTTACATTGTTTACTATTAACCAGTGGCTCACACTGGGGGACGGGAGCCCATAAGGGGTCGCAACTCAAACCTAAGCGGTCACAAGATAATTGCTTTGGTAAGGAAAAAGCAATTTGCTCCACAACCTTTTTACTGAAATCTTTGGTTCTTTCTTGGGACAATACTGTTGAAAAGTGTTGCGCAACCTGTGAGGAAGGACCCAAACTTTCCTTATATTTTGAGGTCGCTCGCAAAAAAGGTCAGAAGGTATTAAACTACAACTGAGTATGACTTTCACTATAGAATGCTAATATTAATTAATATTAGCAGATAGTGGTTATCTGCAATCAATATTTCAAATTTTCTAATTGAAATCACAATTAAAAAGTCGAGCACATTGAGCACAGTAGCTACAGTTTAGAAAATACTGAGATCATATGACTACTAATAGTGAGGCGTCAAAGACACCAAAAATTATATCTAGAAAATGTTTAAATAATTATAAATTGTCATATTTTATTCACCAACTGTTACTAATTTTACTCACCAAAGCTTGTTTTCAACACTGGCCAGGACTAAAATTCTGGTGGGGAAATATTGAACCATTTATTGGGCTAAAAGCAGTCACATTTATATTCATCCATTCATTATCTATAACCGCTGAACCTTTGGAGGGCTGCGGTGGGCTGGAGCCGATCCCAGCTGCGATGCGAAAGCAAAAGCATTTAAATATTTTTCTAAAAATAATGGAATCAGGCAATATAATAGCCAGTGTGTGTTCGTCTTTCAATCTGTGGCAGGTCAAACGCCACAAATTCCAAACAGAAATATGATTGACATTAACCTCAGTGTCCTCAACAGGAACTACTGTACGGGCCTGGAGGAGAGAGACCTCCACACACAACTGTCACTTTCTAAACAAAACGTGCAGAACAAACCAAAAGAGAAACATGGCAGATGCCGAGCGTCTGCTGCCCGAGGGTAAGTTAGCCTCAACAGGTAAGGTTACACAGGAGAAGACGTGGAATTCCAAGAGTTTGTTGTGCATTTACAGAGCAGAGCTGCGCACGAACACTGGATTTTCTTTTTCAGTGCACACACATAACGAACAGCGAGAGGACTGCGAGGAGATTTTCACTGAATCTGCCAAAAAGTACACTGGATTAGAGTCCAGGCCTGGAGCCACTTTGACAAATAATAACAGTGAGTAACAGTATTTATTACAGATTATGAAGAAATACTGAGTGGGCTGTATTTAAAAAAAAATGCTGTCTGATTTATATTTTTTTAAAATGTGAACAACTCATATTTATTGTTACTGTTATATAGTAATGACGAGTCTAGAAATGGGTTAAAGGTGATCAGGATTAATCTGAGCAAGTTTCAACACTCATGCAGCTGTTAGCATTTGAGTCTGAGATCATAACAGTGGCAAAAAGTGAGTAAAATACTTTTTTTTTTTTTTTTTTTTTTTTTACATGTTAAACATTGAGCACACCGATGAGAAACTTCTCAAGGGGAGGCTACTAATCTCTTCTTGTCATTAGATACACTGCAGACACACAGCAGCTGACAGAAAGAGGCCATCTCATACTATATAACACCATCGAGCAAATCATGTCGAGAAAAGTAGTTTAAAAAACGAACAGAAAGAGCTACTATTTACTGCACACTGCCATTGGAAACTGATCTGCCGCCGTCAGAAATCAATACCAACAGGCAACCTTATCATACTTTAGCAGTGACCAAGTGTTTCTGTGGTGGTGACCTGAACAGATGATCTTAGTGCTCTGTGGGGAAAATGTTATGCCAAACTCCCTTTAAAAAATATGACATATTAACAATTCCTTACATGTACGCAAAACACATGACTCTAGAAACACAAGATAAATGGTGTCATCTATCAACAGTCTTCTTGTCAATTCGGCATCAGTATAATCCATCAAGATCAACTGCATCTTCGCAAATGAATCAGATACAGGGCAAATTAAATATGGAGTCATTACACTGTTAATTCACTGTGTGGCATCAGGGAAAAAATAGGGTACGTCCCCTGAAAGCGCTGATCGTGAGTTTAATCCGTCCTTTTGGGATTTAACTCAGGACACATCTGCCAATATCACTGGAAATAGAATATCACGGAATAGATAACGCTATGCAGGATTATGCTTGTAAACCTTAAAATATGTCTATTAATACTGTACAATGTTTAGCTGCTTATGCTTATCACATAACTTTGAGCATTAGCTAGCAGGTTAGCGGTTTACTGAGTGGGTGATTTGTAATCTGACATTTTAAGTCTTTAATGAAACACTTCAGAAGTATTTAGGTGATTTTTTTAAAATACTTTTAGATATCTAACCCCATATTTAATTTTTGTGTCTGATCAACTGTACAAGCCCATCATAACATTTGCTAAATCAGCAGCTGAAAACCACCTAATTCTCCAGTTTAATTATAAAAATATGGCAATCACCAAGATTGGCATAAAAGCTGACAACACTGCAGTGTGAAATGATTTCAGTCCCCTTGCCACAGCCTCTGCTTTCACTGAAACACACCTGTCTGCGCCATTTCATCAAACCTCGATGCATGCCTACAGGTGAAATGCAGCCTGAAAACCACCTAAGTACATACTGTACTGCTCGACTGTTGGCACCAGCGCTTTGATTACCAGACTGTAATTACTTTACCAACGAGAACGATTGGCCCTGTTGCAACATTACCACGTTAATCAAAGACGGATTTTTAAAATTGGAACAACATCATAAACATCAGTCAGTGCAGCAGACAGACACCAATTGAGATCCATTTAAGTGGAGTCCTCAATAAAGAGAGATTACAGGTAACCAAAACAGTGAGAAAACACAAATGGCCCATCCAAGCCACAAACTCCTCTCTGCTATCAGCTATTGTGCAATCAGAGAGATCCAACTGCTGCTGGTAGTAACCAAGAAACAGTGACTTACTTTCCTTCATCACAGGGAAACGTCAATGCTACATGGAAACTGACGAAAAAGATATGGCATTGACATGAAGAATGATCCGTTGGTCACAACAACTCAGTCACTGTTGTTGTGTTGTTCTGGGCTGGTGTATGTGTGTACGTGCAGCCTGGCATGTTTCAAATAAAATCATTACAGTCATTACTCATCATTTTGTGGTTACCACTGTTATAGTTTGAACATGTTAAATTATTACATCAGACAACTGTCATTCCTCCGTCACACACTGATACTGAGCGGAAAATGAAGAGGAAACACTGCTTCCAAAGTACGATTGGGCAAGGTGTGTGATCGCGATGACAGGTGGCGCTTGTGCCCCAGGGGGTATTCCACGGTTGGCAGGGGTTATGTGGGAAGATTGTGGAGTATCTCAGCTAATTTGATAAAACAGATCAGGATTTGTTTAAAAAATATGCAGACACTAGTGTTTATGAGGAAAACGAACACACACGGGTACAAGGCTGACATGTACTATACATTTAATGTCAAAATAACCAATGAGCTGCCAGCTACAATAGGCCGACTGCACTGGTAGATGTGGCACCTACGCACCACCTACTGCCGATGAGAGTAGGTGAGGACAAGTTAGAAAGCAAGCAGAGAAGTGCTATCAGTAATGTCAGTGCTGACAGAGATGCAAAGTGGAAAGAGCTATTTCAAGCACCTCTGTTTCCAGAAGGAAGTGTCCTGTTAATTTTTCCCACGGTAACATTACGTGACTCACAGCTGAAGCTCTTCTATGGCTTGGATGGCCACATAAGTCTCCTGGTTAGATCATCAGTACAGAAGATTAACACCTGCATTAGAAAATATCTGGTTCTGAGACACAAACAAATGAGCACACGCAGGAATTTCAAGGAGGTTAAGTTAACTACCAGTCCCAGTGTGTAGTTTAGCATTCAATGCCCGAGCTGGACATTCTGTGATGTATCGCTAACAGCAGGTGGTGAACTGATTACACAATTTCCAACTTCAAACCATTTGCTTTGGGTTACTGGATCCATTTTGGGTGAATCCAGCAGCTACGGAGTCAATTTCTGTCAAGAACTACGACAACAAAGTGTTTTGATTTGCTCTGACTGGCTGAGCATAGCTTCTCCATAGCAGCAGCTGAGGCTCATGGGTACTGACATGACATAAAGACATGAAAGGACTTCTCTCGAGCCAGTGTTTGGTTTGTCCATTCTGGGCTACTGTAGGAACATGTAGGAATATGAAGGGCTCATTCACACCCAACGAAAACACAACAGTTCTTAGTGTCGGGTGATTAAACGCTAATGAAAACACATTTCTGAATATTCTGTTCCATTTCTGCCAATAGATCCCCCTAAACCCTACATACGCTGACACTGGTCGTTTAAAGAAAAAACTGAAATGGGAATTACAAACCAGAGAAAAAAATTCTGGAACCAGCAACGCACTTCAGAAAAAAATCCCCTTTTATACAGTTAATATTGCTAAAGTGCACTCAGTTTAAAATCAGTTCAAATGAACACATGTGGAACATAAAGGGTAAGATCCTTGAAGACGATCTGACAGAGCTGTGAGGTTACATAAGACAAACAAATGTTGGGAACCACAAGTGTGTGGCTCCTATTTGAGCTGCAAAGTAGCCAAGAGGGTCAACCTGGTTTCATTAGATAGTACTGGAAATACTACTACTACTACTACTACTACTACTTCACAACTACAAAACAAGGTTCTATGTTCTACGATCCTTTTTGGAGCTTTCGCAGAGCACAGCGAATGGGCCATTATGGTGAGCCTTTATATGCTGCTGAGTGATGTGAAGCAGAATAGTAAATGGGTAGTAAGTGGACTTCCCACTGTAGACACCACCATCATTAACTTCACCACCACGTCACCACATCACTACAACATCACCACGGCTGCTGACACACCCACCCAGTCTACAACCTCTCGTCTTCACCCAATTCACCTTGTGTAAACAAAGATTACACCTCACCCCATCCCCAACCCCCAGAGGGGAGAGCTGTGTCGTTACTGTCACCTAGTGGACGGAGGGGAGACGGAGATTGATTAATACGCAAGGAGGTGAGAGCGAGAGAGGGAGATGGAAAGCACATGTGGGAACCACACAAAACATGGCTCCCTGCCTGAGAGAGAAGAAAAGCAGCTCCAGAAGCATATTCCATTTAATGTAGAAAGGAAAAGTAGATATGCAAATCATCCATCAGTACAGCGTGTCACTTCAGACACAATAATCTCTGTTTAGCATAAAGACTTCACAGATTCCAGCCTCTGTGCTTCGTGGCTGATCTGAAAACTTATTTTATATGGGGACAGAGTTGACCACTCAGCCAAAACAAGCACAACTTTCTCAGGAAGCTCACCTGAGTCCATAAAAGCTGATAATAGAGCCAATAATTGGGAGGGAACAGCAATAATGGAGGTTTAGTGAGGCAGTAAATTCTTTAATTAGTTGTTAACACCCTGTGTCTATATGTATAGGCTGAAGCTTCCCCCATGGCTAGCTGCTGTCTGAGGCAGGCTGGAAAGACATGCAGGCAGAGAACCAGTGACTCATCTTTAAAAAGAGGAAGGGCCATCACCTTTGCTGCTGAGAGCCTGTATGTCATAACAGCAAGTACCTGGGAGACATTTACAACTGCAAAAGCTGTCGGGCACAAGCTAACTTGTAAGTGTGCAGCTCAGGAGCTTAGGATCTAACTTGAGGTTGAAAATCCAGACAGGGCTGTGGGCCCAGGCCTCTCACCACCTGGAAGAAAGCCCCTGCTGGCTGACATTTCGGGATGCATCATGGTAGGGACAATTCTCCAAACATACAATCTTTGTGGGTAAAGAAAAAGGCTGCAAGGTAGATAAATGCAAATGATGCAGGGCCTGAAAAAAAAAACCAAGCGGACATTCCTGAAGAGTGATACGATCTTTCAGTCCACAAACTATCCATGGTAGGAGTGATACAGTAGAGGAGAGAGTGAATAATCTGACAGGGTGGTCCGTCCTTTTCTGTGCTGGGTTGGCTGATGGGCGTGAGGGGGAAAGGGAGAAGAGCTGTGAGGCTGCAGTAGTAGCAGGGGCTGGACTTGCGGCAACAGCGAAAGGGAAGTACCCGCATGGTTCACTCTTGTCCTAAGCCAGGAGAGTTAAAGGCAGGAAGCCATTACCAAAGTGTAAATGCACTCAGCCATCACTGCTTAAACACAGTCGAAATATGTTCCAGCGCTTGAAAAAGCAGGGTGCGGGAGGAGGTCTGTCCCATGCAAACACAACAGGGCTCCGTTGTCAACTTTAAATAAAAGACTTTCGGACAAGTTAAGGCTCTACACAAACCTACCAGCTTCGCACATATTGTTAGCATGCTTGCTGCGTCTCTCTCCAAACATTGCATAACGCCGCTCCAGATGCACGCCGGTGGTTTGAGCCTGATGAGAGACCGTGATTATGTTACATACGGCGGTGGTTTGATGCAATAATTATGCAATCAGCAGCACAGCTTTGTGTTATGTCTATGATTTATCAACATTATTTGAATTGGGGGTAATTAATTGTCGCAGGCAGGCGGGCAGGCGGTCTTAATGGTTCACTGTGTGACAGAGCATCTCTGACGGCTTTTGTTTTGGCAGATGGCTGTGTGCCACGTCGCTCACCCAGCACCAGGGAAACCATACTCAGGCTCAATCACAATGCAGGCCTTACCCTCTGCCTATCAGTGCTTTCTAAGTCATACACAAACAGACCAGATCTACAGATAGGGGAACAGATGCAGAGGCCTGGAGAGGCAGAAACTGGCTCTTCATTGGCTCTATGAATAAAGTGCAGGAAAAAAGGGGTCAAACTAGGGAAATCCAGCATAAACCAGAGCAAACATGGCATTATTCCTGCAATCTTAGACAGTTAAGTCAGGATTTGTATACATGATCACATGTCACTCAAGCTGGGAATGAGAGGCGAGGCTCTCCAGTTGTTGTCGTTAAGGAGACAAATCCTGGAGCTGCTCCATTGGCACTGAATGACAGACCAACTTTCTGGACTGACTCAGTGTCCAAGGCGATGCCGAGAAAGGTCAAGCAAACATTCTTTGAGTCCAAAAGTCTCCGATTCATTGTCAATGGAGCAGATCCACGTTTGTCTTGTGATGGCATCAGCTTATAGCCTTGGTTCTCTGGTTTCTGGCTTTGTGAGGGACTTGTTGCAGAAGGTAGTGGAAGGAACCAAAGACAACAGAAAGACAAATGTACTCAGCTGCATTTAGAAGGAGCTACCTGGAAAAACTTTAAATGTGTATTTAAAGGAGCTTCAGATACTGCACATGCAGTCAGAAACATACAAGTAGCACATTTTCTGCAACAAATAAGGGAAAAAAACTGCACAGAGTTCATTTCACATGTGTGGATGCGGCGAAATTGTTAATGAAATTCAGCAACACGCAAAAGAAACAGCTCCATCATCCTGTAATTGAGGGGTCAAGATCTCCTCGTTGGACAAACTCCAACTGAACTGTGCATGGATGTGGTGGTTGCTTTTATCCTGCTATTTGTCAGAGAAGCTGAAATAACTCCAAACTGTCAGCAGAGAATTATGAATGAGAACCAGTTTTTGGAAAAAGGACGTCGCACAAGAACCAGACTAATAAAATCAAAACGAGGTGTTTGAGGAGTTCCAAAACGTAAAATACATCGTTTGAAAGAATCTGATTATTAAAATTAAAAGACTGGGAGAATCAGACTATTGAGTATTTCTGGGGCTTCAAGCCATTTCACCTAATTGCAAAGGGATAAAATCTTCCAAAAATGAAATTAAACGTACTGTTGAAATCTTGAGGTATAAATTTCAGGGACCATTTTTATTTTTGCGTCGAATGGAAATCCAGTATTTTCATTTGGATTTGGATACGTGAAGGTTCATAAAAGTAACAGATGACACCTTGGCGCGGACTCACTACAATGTGTGGGGGCTCTTGTGCAGGAGCCGATCAGGCCTTGGGACAGATCCTAACATGTCCTAAAAGGATCCGTCAGTTTGCTTATGTTTAGCCAGCACTGAGGCCAGTTTGGCGACAGCAGTTGCGTGGCCTGTGTACATTTGAAGCAAGAGCGAGGCGCTGCGGTGTGAGAGCGGCAAATGCTTTTTGGGCACTGGCTCTGCTATGACATATGCTGGCGATGAACTCTTGACACTGGCTCAACCGGTTTATGTTCAACATGTGTGTCTCCGTTACTGTCTGCCCTGACTGGCTCAGTGTGGACGTAGGTATGTGTGGGTCTGTGTGTGTGTGTGTGTGTGTGTGTGTGTGTGTGTGTGTGTGTGTGTGTGTGTGTGTGTGTGTGTGTGTGTGTGTGTGTGTTCATTGAGGAGAGATGAGAGGAGCAGCAGGATCTGTAGCTATCTGGGAGGTTGAGCGTAATGACACACCGGGGACAGATTAGGTTCCTGTCCATCAGGAAGACTCTGATTTACAGCCACGCTGACCAGCCAGCCGGCCCTCCACCCAAAGCAAACACACACGGAAAACACCACCGCCTCTGTGTGGTGGCAGCTGGTGGGCTCGCACACATGTTGCGTTTGGCTACTGCGAACACCCGGTCAGTTTTTGACTTCAGCATCAGCGCACAAATAAGCAGGGAAGTGCTTTAGGAGCAAAATGACAAGCTTGAAATTACAATTAAGTCAACTTTGGTGCTAAATTCTTCAAGTGTGTGCATATGTGTGCATGTATGTTTAGAATATATAATGCTATGCATGCTACTTCCCGCCTACCTGCCCAGAACAGTGAAAGAAGGGAGATGGACAGATCCATTAAACAAGATGTCACCCCCAAACACAACAATGATTAATCACATGCTGCAAATTATAAGCACCTGTATGAATGGCCGACAAAGCAAAGCACTCTCCCACTGTCTGACTGCATGCTTTCACTCTCTCAGACAGCCACCCCGCCGCCCCGGCCCCCACAGCCCTCCTGGCCCCCTCTCTCCTCGCTGACCCTCTGCCCCCCTCACTCGTACCAAGAGGAAGTCTGCCTGAGAAGAAATAACTCACCACGTACACAAAAGGCCATTTTGACTTAAACTCGCCGTGAAATGATAGATTTTGATGTTTTATGCAGAGCCGGCCGACAGGAGCTGTGACGGGGAGGCTGCACGCAAAGCAAATATGTGACACTGGGATGTGGCATGATTTTATATCAAAGATGTGGAAATTAATAAAGGCAGCTCAATACTTTTTTGCTTTTAGGTTAAGCCTACAAGAAGCTTCTTTGGGAAAAGGCAGTTACAAAAAACAATGATGACGACAGGGAAATTCAGCTTCAAACCTAAACATAGCAGCAAAAAAACACATTCTTGTTTTATTCATCTTCCAACATACTCAATTCACTTTTAAAAGACTGTGGCCCTCTGTGTAAAACCACCTGAATTCATTATGCTAACAAGCCGGCGCTGCTGATAGGCACACGGGCTGATGTGAGGAAATGTGAGTTTGATTAATGTGGGCAAAATTGAGCTGTGCAGACCGCTCCCCAGCCCCAGTTAAAGGAGTCGCCTGCCATCAGGCTCAAAAGGCTGCAAGCGGCAGAGCAGACTGCCCGACACTTTACAGCAAGTCTGCAGCAGACCCTCCTCCTCCTGCCACACAAAACAAAAGCCGCCCATGCCTGGACCTGAATAAATCTAGCTGGCACAGAGAGCCCTAAATGAAAACCATATTCCTGATAGCTTATACAATGAAGGAGATGTGCTTTGTGTTTTGTGTTCATGTATATACATATCAAATGGACCTGGGCTGGCTTGTCTCTGTCTGTGATCCTCCAGTGCTCTTAAACTAGCCAGACCACAGCAGGCAGGCAGGCAGGACCAAGCGGGCCAGTGAAGCAGACTCTCTCTCGAGAGCCAGTCCCAGGAGACAGACCATCTCACGGAGCCCAGCCCACCAGCCGGCTGGATCCAAAAGCAGCAATCTCTGGCCCTTAGAGGAGCGAGGCCCACCACCGTGCATGAAGAAGGCATAGAGGTAGAGGGGCAAGAGGGAGGAGGGGGGACAGAGTGGGAGGAAGGGGAAAGCTGAGCAACTAACAGAGCCCCCAGGTACCTGCCTGTACAGTCGCCTCTCTCCAAATGTTTACTTTGGACCAGACTGGCGGCCAACTGGTTGCAATTGACCCTCTACCAGGACGAGTTAGAGAGTGAACATGAGACTTTTCCTTCTGGGAAAAAGATGGAGGAAAGCCACACACGTACACAAACCCTGAAGCACATACACGCATACAAATGCATATCACCAGATGAAAAGCAAACACAAAAACAGGCAAATCACTTTAATTGTAGAAAAAATACACTTAAAGAAGAATCTGTTATGTTCAGCCAAATGCAAAAAATGTTGAGCTAATCTGGAAAGAGGCCACAAGTCAATAGCAGACCCAAAACCTACACAAGTCCACCTGCCACAGGTGTTACGGCTCAGACCTGCTGACTCTCTGGTTTCTGGTGGTAGCTGGCACACGGGACTGGGCAAAGTCAGACACTGTCACCACCAAAAACACTTTTTATTCTGCAGAGCCCTCCTCTGCCATCCCACGTGTTAACCGGCTGGTCATCCGCCCGACAACATGGAGAGGCTGGGATGTGATGGAGGAGGGTTGCAGAGAGGACGCCCGCTGGCCCCATAGACTAAATAAAACCTCTTAATCCTCATAAACTGCTCCATATGAGTATTACATCCCTAACTCTGCACAGGACTTCCAAAGGAATGGAACTCATTTCGTGGGTAAAACATTACCAGGATTCCTCCTGCTGCTGCCTGGCTTCCATAATAGGTTCCGTGTTCTGCTGAGGCTCGCTCCGATGCGAAGCCTCAATTTCCCCGCAAATATCGATGACAGAACGCGCTTATGATGAAAAATGCCCCGGAAAATGTAAATGAGGGGGCTGGCTAGATGAAATGATTGCTGCGTATGAGTAAGCACGTGTGTTCGGACAGGCGAAGCATGCTGCCTGACAGGGATACAAACTGTGTGCTCAAGCTGATTAAGGATTCATTGCAGCATGGGACGGAAAAAAGAAAGCGAAGCTGACATGCCGCCGCGTTGCAGAACGTGATCGCGCAGGCCTGCCGAGTTGATACGATTCATCAATAAAAATCACATTTAAAATAAACACGTCCATGTAATCATTTCCCTTGTCAGCTGGCCTATTCATGCTCAGCACGCGAACCCTCTCGGCACACACCTGAGCAGTGTAAGCATACCTCGGCCTGGGCAGGAAACAAGGCGGGGGAGGGGGCAGGTTGGCATTTCACTCCAGGCCAGTCATTTGTCACAATTGTCACAGAATGCACAAACACAAATTACTGAATTATAACTGCGGATGTGCGTGTCCTGCCCTGGCTAAATCAAGACAGCGCTGGGAGCTGTCATAACAGCGGCTGGTTCTGGGCCGCTGTGAGGGTTTGTGATTGCTGTGCTGGCCGTTAGGTGTTTATTTGGGTAAACACGATGCGAATGCATGGCTGACTAACATGGGAGAGAGAGGACAAATATAAAAAAAATGAAATAGTGAATTAAAGGGATGTAAAGCAAGACAGATTTAAAATACTCCTTAGTCAATTTAGTGTTTCCAATTACCATTTTTACATGGAAATCATGTTGATACATATTAAAGGTGCTACAATTAGTATTTACAACAGCGATACCGCATTGCCACATTAACTGTGATGTTCTGTTGTAATCAGTGTAAACAAATGAGGCCGTAGTGTAGACAAACAGGAGCCTCTGTCACACACAAACCCTCCTGCTTCCTGTCCAAAATATGATGACGGTCCCTCTACAAAACATTTATTTAAGAGGACAAAATTCATTGTAGATGAAACAAATTGGATTGAGTTGAAACAAGTAGCTGACTCATTATTTAGTCAATCAAAAGCAACTGAATCAAATTGAATAATTTTTTAAGGAGTTAAGCAAAACTGCCAAACATTCACTTGTTCCAGCTTCATGTGTTTGCTGCTCGTCTCTGTTTGTGTGGTTGTAAGCTGAACAATTTTCTGTTTTGGACTGTCAGTCAGACAAACAGAGACATCTGAAGATGCTACTTTGCATAGCTGATAATAATGGCAGGTAGGAGCTTTAAAAAATATGGCAGGATAAACATGAACAAGCAATCTTGATACAAAACCTGTAGATTTGTTTTGGGGTTTATTTTTTTAATAATTGCATCAGGACAGATACTAAGCAGGACATTTAACAGTGAAAAAATCTACTTTGTGGTGGACAAACTGTAAAGGAGACACAATTTCTAACTTACCTCAAACCTTTTCCTGTGGGAAATTTTAAAGGAGTATTTATCACTATTTGCTGACAATCGAGAAAATACTTATGAGATTAATCGACAATGAAACTAATCTTTTGCCGCTGCCCTTGTTTCAACATTGTGGAAACATCTAGAAGTTGGTGAAAATACCAGCGCCTTCCTACTATTTTATGCTATAAAGCAATCAGATTTGCCACAAAGGGAAAATGCAATGGCTGCCTTTTCTGTCAGCAGCAATAATTACAGCTGACTAATACTCTAAAGCTAAAGAATTAAAGACTAAAGTTGAAACGCCACAATGCAGTAAAGCCACAATAACTATATTGGATCTGAAAAGGACAAAATGTCCCAGCAGTCTGTATCTATCTTACACAAACTAAACGTCTGCTGTTCCTAAAAGACATGCTGGTATGCGTCTGACTCGCTCTGTTGTGCAGCGACTGTGTGTCGAGGTGAACCGCACAGGTATGGTGGGCCAGACACAGGAAGCGTATTAACATGGACCGCCGTTTACTCTCCAAACCACACTGTCCCACAGGGACATGGATAAAAAGCTCAAGCCAAAGTCTCTTCTCACACACACGCACACGCACACGCACACACACACACACACACACACACACACACACACACACACACACACACACGCACGCACGCACACACACGCACACGCACACGCATATATACAAACATATAAATTCAGATATACTCGACAGTTACAGTCAGACGCACAATAATTTTAATATATGCTGCAAAAAGTGAGACATAAAAATGCACAGAAGCCCGCACATAAATGCAGATTTAGAAACACAAAATAAGCCAGAAACGGGCAAATTCAGACATAAACTAAACACACAAACACCCACATGTATACACACATACACACTCATATTCAGGCATAAACATTTCACACACAGATGCACTCACAGACAGAGACAGCCATCGGTTTCTCCACCTCTCCATGTTAACACCTGTCCACATAGACATTCACACGCGATCCATTAACACCTACATAAAACACCTACAGGCACCCGTATTCTATTAGAGGTCGGCGCCCAGCTCCTCAATTTCATGGCCCATGTATGAGGGCGGCAAAGGTGAGTGTGATGACAGAAGGGCAGGCGGGCTGCACCGCTGCAGACGGACCATCACTCACTAGTACGCGCACTAGTTGCGCGGGCGGTGGGCGTGCATGAAAACTGCCTCGTGCACGCACCCACATCTCAATTAAAGCTGCGAGCATCAGGCTGTCGCACAGAAACACACATGATCAGATTGGGGCTCTGAAGCTGAGCAGAGATAGAAAAAGTGCTGCGCAGACTTAAAATAAGTTTGAAGACCATCTCAGTGATTCATTAATCACTCCTTTCTCTTATTTGCTTCTTCAGATGGCAGCCTCTGCCTGCCGTTTCTCCCTCTTTTTACCGACTCTGCACTTTCTCAGAGGTATAAAGTTGTTCTCCTTGGCTATCTGACTCGCTCTAAGTTCTCCTCTTTTTGTTTCCTTTTTTTCCCCTCCTTCTCACACAGGAACTATGTCTCTTCCATGGCTGGGAGGTTGTAATTTGTTACAGGCGGCTGGGCAGGCAGAGAGGTCTCCCTCTTATCTGGACAGGGGATCACCAGGAAAATCATATCAGAGGGAAGGCGTGTTTAAATATAGCCGTAATTGCAGCAATCATTTCTTGCTGTCTCTTCAACCCCCACCTCCCGTTTTAGAAGGCCCCACCCTCCGCTCCCCTAACTTTCTCCAGTCTCCCCGTCTGCCCCCCCACTCCCAATTCCCCGACGATTTTCCCCTGGCTTTTGAGAGCAGCCTCCCTCTTCCCCAGTGTTTCCTCCTCTAGTATCCAGTTAATCCTGGCTCGTGGTGTGGGCTTGGGGGCTGACAGTTGCATGACAAGGAATGTTTCCCTTTGTAAGAGCCTACTTCCTCCTCGCGCAGTTTTAGCCTAATTGAAATGTTTCCTATTGAGCTCAATCAAGGGGGCAATTACCTAATTATTCGCTTATGCCTAACTCGGCCCTGTAGAGAGAGACAGGGAGAGCGAGAGAGAGAGGGTGGAAAGAGGGGAGAGAGGAGGAGGAGGAGGTGGTGGAAGGGGAGGAAAGGAGGAAAGAATATTCAGATAAAGGCAGAAAAAATGTGAGGAGAAAAGGGGACACAGGAAATAAAAGAGTTTAACTCAGGGGAAAAGATTCTTAAGCTTCATCAGTGCACATGCTGAAAGGGATTAAAATGTGCTGAATGCAAGAAATGTCCATCTTAACCAGCTATTTAATACACACGTAAAGTTGTAAAATCTTATTTTGCACAGATTTCTACTGCTTTTCCTGGAAATGTCTTGATTTAACGTGGTATTATTCAGAGACATTTCCACTTACTTGAGAAAGTCCTCGGGTGAAACTGCACTGCAAACAAGTGAAACCAGTCCTCGGGATCTTTCATACTCGCTTTATGAAAAATTAGATTGTAAGACTGCGCGCGAGGCTCACTTAAGATGCATATTTTTTGCAGCGCACAGAGGAAAAAGGTGGTTCTCTGAGAAAGCGTCTGGTTTTATGGGCTCATAAGGAAAAGTATTATCAAAGAGAGGAGCGAGGGGGACGGGGGAGACGAGAGGGAGACATTAAAGGAGCTGGAATGTTTTGTCCCAGCTCAGCCGGCCTCCAACACATTTAATAATGAGACAGGTAATAAAACCCACTGGCACACGCACCCTCATACACTCACACACACACATACACATACACACACATATCATGGCAAAGGGAAGGACGTGTTTTCGTACGTTTTCTTCCAGGCTTTCCTGACATTAAAATAGATTGCCTATGTCATGTTCTGAAGCATAATAAACAAAATTTTACAGCTCATTTGAAAATGGAGTATGTTAAAAAGCAATCAGTACATCGTTAAAAGTATCCATCTTGCGCAAAGTAAAGCTTTACTTGTGAATAATTTACTTCAGCTCTGTGAATAATGTCCCTCAGCCGCGCCACGGACGGCGTAAATATCACTACCTGTGTGAGAGAGGCTGTGTATGCTCTCATTTGAATTCTGTCCTTCTTCTCTCTCATCTCTGGAAGCCCGCCCCCGTCCGCAGCTTCAACAAGTGTTGGCTGGGCGACTCTTAAATCAATCATTTAAATATATGGATAAATCAGCGAGCCGTCTGGGTTTAAGCACACATGCCGTAGCTTAATTCACCCGAGCAAACGAGCACAGCGGCCATATTTCAGCCAACATGTGCACCACTGTTGTCTAAACAAGCGCTGCGAGGCAGGCCGCAGAGGAGGGTCCTGGCTGGAGGTCATGGAAAGCAGTTATAATGCGCACACACAAACACATATACACACACACACACACACAAATATACACACACACACACACGTGGGCCGTGAAGGGAGTGAAGGCCCTGGCTTGAGGTCATGGAAATCAGTTATAATGCCGCCTTTCACCAGGGAAAATGAGAGGAGCCGGGGATCACTGACACAAGTTGCTTTCCTGTGACACATATGTGCATGTGTATACACACACAAACACATGTACACGCACACATATGCTGTACGGCCTCCAAGACACACGAAAGCAGACAGGCAAACATATGACGGCCTGATACGCTCACTCGTACACACACACACACACACACACACACACACACACACACACACACACACACACACACACACACACACACACACACACACACACACACACACACACACACACACACACACACACACACACACACACACACACTGACCTCTACGGTCTGCAGAGGGAAGAAAAATGGAAGCCCACTCTCTCACAGGCTGGGTGGGCTGGTCAGCTGGACTTAGCGGGGCAGTGCATCTGGGAATTCTGTTAAAACGCTTTACGCACACGCAAATGCACACACTTTTGCGTCACCATTTTCGCAATTTTATAGAAACGTGGTTCCACTTCCTATACGTACTGACAGCAAAATTGAAGCGCTGAAATTGACAAATAAACAACTTTTTGAATGTTAAGTTAAAACAGTAAGCAGTGCGAGCTGAACAAAAGGCAGAAGAGGAGGAAAAAGAAAGCACAGAAAAAAAAAAAAAAAGCGGATCTGTGGATCATCCAGGTGGTCCTTACCCCCCGAGCCTGCATGGGCACTACACTGACTTGAAGGGCAAAACCTGAAACCCATGCAAATGTGATCAGCAGAGCTGGCCTTGATTGGAACGGCCGCATATGATTAAATATAATTGCAAAGAACGTTTTCCAAATGCCTCGGTGGTTTTGAAAAAGTAGGAAGGAAGGATTTAAACCCAATTCCCAGCTTCTTCAGAGACATGAGAGGGAGAGGAACGAGGTGAGTGCGCGCCTGTGAGAAAAAGTGAATTTTGCAAGGCAGTTAGACAGACAAGAGATAAAAATGCGACTGACTTCTTTCAAACCGGGGCTGGTTTTTACATGCAGGCACTGAGCAGGGAGGCTTTGCTGGCAGATAAAGTACGCTGGGGTTCAGGGGCAGACCCGTCACACTCGGATGATTGATGGCGAAGTCTGAATGCTTAAGTCAACAGAGCATGAGCACGTCTCAGCAGCCCAGGCTAGGCCCTCCACTCAGCACCTTTTTAAGGGTCAGGTGCGTCAGAACACACTCACTGTGCAACCGCTCCCATTATCTTATCAAAGGCCATGCTGAGAAGCAAACGAAAAGTGGAAATCACCTCTCAGCTTTGAAAACTATGATGTGCACGATATTAGTGGTACATTTGACCGTTTGATGACAGCGTAAAGTAAGTCCAGTATGTATACCATGTCCAATTTTGCAGACAAACTGAAGGATTATGCGATAAACTCACATTTTTTCAAGTTGGATTAAAAACAATACTGCCCATATGTACATTGTCTACGCTGATACAAGCCCTCAGCGGTCGGAGTCTTGACAAAACAAGTGGACATTTTTCAAAGTTACCAGAATTTTTTTTCACCCTGCCTCCACCACAGCTGTGCAAAGAAATGATTTAAATGCACATGTGGGCATGTCAGTGTGATATGAGGAAAGACTAGAAAACATGTGAAGCTATCCTTTAAGTGATCTCTTATGGGTTGATGCAATTATGCTTTTTTAGGCTAAATAAACATTTTGCAAACCCACCGGATCTGAAAAATGCACGGCCACATCATTCAACCTTTAGCAAGAAGGCAAATAGATGTTTTCCCTAAAATGTCAAACTATTCCTTTAATGCATGAAAAGTTTACATTTTTGGAGATACGTGGTTTTCACTGGACAGTGGCGATGCGCTAAGCATGTGTGAGTAGGCCTACAACTAACAAATATTTTCCATTTTTAATACATTGATAATTTTTCAATTAGTTGATTAGTTTTGTCTACAAAGTCCAATCACTTTCGAGGGGCTGTGACTTCAAATTGCTCATTTTAGTTTGAAACGCCAAAGATCTTCACAGAAAAGCAGCAAATCCGAACGTTTTAGATGGTGAAACCAGCGAATGTTTGATATTTTAGCTTAATATTGGACCTGAATGATTAACTCAAAGGTGATCTGTGATTGTGGCACATTTAACAATCAATACTTAATGTTAAAAAGAAACACTTAAGATCTGAAACCATGTCTGTTTTCAGGGCCTCTAACAACGAGTGCGTGCGTCAAGCAGAATACAAGCCTTTGGCGAAGTGGCAGCGAGCAGAGATGGAAAACATTTTGTGTGCGAGTGCGAGTGCACGCACGCTCCTGTGCATGTGTGTGTATAACCGTCCATTGTGTGTGGAGGGATTCGTAAGGTTCAGGGTTGCTTGTTCCAGGGGGCAGGTGTCCACCCCGCTGATCTGTAGGCTGTTCCACTTCAACACCTTGTCACCAAAACCCCCAAAGCCTCCTCCAAACTCTCCACCCACTCTCCACTCCATCATGTCATACAAGAATCCAGGTTTGAAATCTGTCTCTTTTCCTATGGATTTACAGTACTTCAACTTCCATGTCACACTGGGTATAATTAGCAATGCGTACTTCCTCATGTACATCTGGGGCAGATGGATGTGTTTACGGTGCTCCAGGGGGCCTCCCATTGTTTTAAGGAAAACCTGAGTTTGGTTTTCATATCTTTTCTGTTTTTTATGATAACATTTCACTCTCCAGACACACTTTACGACGAGCACATTAAAAGGTGCAATGTGTAAGATATGGCCACAATTTTAGATTAAAACATTCAAAAAGCGAACTGACGTTATCACCAGAATGTGAAGCAGTAACAGTTTTGATGTTATGTTGCTGCAGTGATATCTACTATAGTTAGCATGCTAACCAGCTATCACTGACCCATCCTGATCTGAAATACCACTTTGTGGCTCAAGAGGTGGCAGTGAGAATATTCTGGCTCTACATACTACTGATATCAGACGTTTATCTCGCTGCTCTCCAGCTTCATGCCTTTCTATACCTGCCGTGTCTTCACTTTCCCCAGGGTCATAGTTTGAATCAGAGCCGCTGGTATTCCCTGACATCAAACTGGCCTCCTCGATCTCAGAAGCTGAGTTAGGCCCTGATCTGGCCCAATGTTGACTGCTGAGCCCAAATCTGCCAGTGCTCCGAGCAGACTCAGCCAGGAAACAGGGCCACTAGCTGCTTGGCTAACTGAGCTAACAACAGCTAGTAGCTGCAGCCATTGTGAGCTACAGCTCAGAGTACGGTGAGCAGCAGGTCGTGGTTTCTCTGATGGTAAGCTGCCCTCTATTCATTTGGAGTCCCTCCACAGGGGACCTTATCTTACACACTGTACCATTAAGACATGTAACAGGATTGGCAAAAGAACTGATGACAATTTCCTTTGGATTATGTAGATTAACTGCGGATTTGTTTACAAATCCTTTACAACGTGCCCAGCGGACTCCTTTACGTCTGTTTCGAGATGAAGCTGTGAGCCCAGATGTCATAACTGATAGGAATGATGGTAAAACTATAAAAATTAGACCTGAATTATAGACATTAAATTTCCTTTGGGTGGCCACCCTGTTAGAAGCATAATGTGCCAAACATATAAACAGTAAAACTTATCGAACATTTCGGACAACAAAAGAGTTCTGCAAAGTCACTGATAAATGCCTCAAAGTTACATTACGGTCTTTGCCCCTTAACTTTCCACATGTCAGACCTAGAAAAATCAAACACAGATGCACTACAAATACACTCATACATCTGAGTCTTCAGTGGGGTTCTGCGCAGATTGGCGACATCGCCGAGGCAGCACTGGGAGTGTGTTTAAACAAAGTAAAATTCAATTGTGGAGATGTAGCTGGAGTTTGAAATTTGGTCCATGTGCTGTGCAAACATATGTTTAAAATGCAGCAGATATGTACATATACAATGGAGTGGAAATGCATGTTTGCTACTTTTGTAATCCTCCACCACCCCCAGAAAAAGAGAGCAAGAGAGAGCAAAAGCAGCAGAAATAGAGTCAGGAGAAGCAAGGGGAAAGACACACATCCAGACAGAAATAGTCCTGTGGTCTGAGTCATTTTCATCAGTGTGTTTGTCTTCCACTCCAAATGAATGGCAGATGCTACAAGGTGGGCTACTAACAACAGCAAGGCCGCAACAACAAATGGCACATACACGGTTCAGATTTATCTCTGTGATACAGTGTTGAGGCAATCTCCCGGTTTGATTAGGAGCAGGCCCGAGCCGCCGAGGAGCGAGCAGCGAGGAGATAAGCTTTGAGGGGCGGAAGGACGGGGAAACTGAGACAGCTTTGACATGCTGTAGGTCTTGGCTGGAGCGAAGCCCAATAAATCGCCTGGATTTCAGGCTCTGTCATGGTTCCACCCAGCCCTGTATATGAGCATGTGTGTGTGTGTGCATGTCTAGGCCTATTTGCAGATGTCTCCCCAATAGGCGTACAACTCTGACACGCCCCTGCATATATGAGCATGCTGTATGTGAGTGCATGCCCGAAAGTGTCTTATTTGTGCCTTCCTGTGGGGCCTGCAGCTGTGACAGGACCTACATCACAACACAAACATCAGGAAAAAAAGCTCGAAACACAATCACTGGATCACACAGGATCAGATTCAGTGACTCAGCAGGGGCCTGGGGAGCACTAACGAAACAATCACATGTAGACAAAACTCAGACAGCTCACGCACACACGCACACGCACATGTGCGCGCACACACACACACACACACACACACACACACACACACACACACACACACACACACACACACACACACACACACACACACACACACACACACACACACACACACACACACACACACACACACACACACACACACACAGGAACAGCATTTAACCTTCACTCTGTAGGGGGAGTCTCATCTCTGATTTCCCCAATTTCCCCCCGCTGATTCACTCCCCGCTGGAGCCAGATGAGGACGAGGACAGCACAACAAAGGCTGGCGCGCTTGATCTACCTCCTGGTCATCAGTGTCCACATCGTCATCCCGACCAACCCCCCGCCTCCTCACTCACCCACCCGCTCACCCGCTGCCACCCCTCGCCCCCACGGGCTGGGTGCCTCCCAGCTGCAGCCCAGCTCTTCCTGATTGCGCCTGATTTGGGTTAAGTGATTATTACCCTGCTGCGGTTTGGGTAGGGACTCTCCCACAGGCTGGAAACAAGGAAGGACACACACACACACACACACACACACACACACACACACACACACACACACACACACACACACACACACACACACACACACACACACACACACACACACACACACACACACACACACACACACACACACACACCCTGTCTCTTTAGGTGTGTATCTAAGAGAGGACATAAAGATAGAGACTGTCTGAAGGGAAAAAATGACTGTAAACACACATGACAAAAAGACAGACATCAGAGAAACATGTGCCTGAGTGAAGCTATCCAAATTTAGCCCTAATTTGAACCAAATATTAAGAAAATCAGAAAAACAAAATTAAAATTAACGCATGTTTCCTTCCATTACTGTTTGCAATTATTAGCAGTTGGTGATGGTGACACCTGTTAGTGCTAATTCTCCAGTCAGATGCCATTAAACCACTGCAGAAGAAGATGGCAAGACGGGATGACATGGTTAAAGAGCCAAACATCAAACAAAAACATGACGGAAATCTGCAATCTCCTCATCGCTCCACACGGCGGCTGATGTCATTTTTTGTCTCTTTAGTGAGGATAAATGCTTTGTGCTTCATATGTGCTCTGATTCATGCAGTTTTAATCGTAGGCTCTGAAAGTGTGCATAAAAACAGGTGGATGGAAGCAAACTAAGTGACAGAGATAAAGACAAATAGATTTCATGAGCAAAAAAAAAAGGACAGTAAACTATAACAACACACTCAACAGGCTCCATATAGAATAAAACAGGGACGTTACAGGAGAAGCGTGGAGGGAGGGAAAAAGGGAAAATGTTCCAAACACATATTTATGACCCGGAGTTAAACTGTCTCTCACTCTGTAATTCTCAGAGCTTTTTACTGCAGACTGGGGGTGAACAAAGTGCACGTTCTGTTATTCTACCGTCCGTCTCGTCTTACATCCACCCATCAGATTTAGGGCTGAGGTTTCAGGGCCTCCACTGCAGAGACTCGGGGCCTTCGCTGCATTAAGAACACCCTGAAAATTGGGTAGAGTTCAGGATGGGTTATGGGTTGCTATTCATACTCTCTTCCTTTCTGATTTGCTATTTCTGGAGAGACAGTGCAATTTCCACGGCCAATTTCTCTCCGTGCTTTTGCTAAAATGTCGTTTTCTGACAGATATTTGGTTCAAATCGCTCTGATTTGATTTGTGACTCATGTAAGAATAATTAAAATTGTGACTCTGGTTTACTGTGCCCTCAAAAGATGACCTGACTTCGCAGAACACACTCATGCTAAAGTGCTCAGCCGGTTTAAAGGAAATCTAAAAACATTATGAATACTTGACCTGAAATGTTTTCGATATTTCCCATTTTCCATTACTTTTCCCGGTCTGAAATAAAGTCAACCTTAGAGCATACTACACCTCGAATGGCCAATCACAATGAGCCAATAGGGCAGCAGCTTTTATCCAAGCCAGCAGTAAGAAGCGTACTCATTTATCTGTGGCTAATTTAGGATATTATGTTGTGCCACAAAGATTTCCCAATCTATTTCTTTGAACCAACAGCAGAATATTTTGCTCATTTGCCCCGTCCTATCAGAGGTTGCCATCATTATGAATTCAAGGTGTCCTGAGTTCACAGTGAAGATAATGAGTGAACAGCTGCAGTCCAGCTTTGGCTCCCTGAACGTGGCCCATTTCAGGCCACACAGCTCCCAGCTAAGATACTCGGCCCAGAAGCACATGAAAAGAGAAACAGCAATGAGTTCAAAATGAATACATGCAGAACCTCAGCACGGCAGGGAGCCAAAAAACACACTATAATCTAAAACATACCAATTTAATCATGGTGGGAAAGATTCAACAAGCCATGCACACCTGCTCGACGGAGCACTTCCACACGGGAGTGATATTTCACAAGTCCAACAATGAATTTTAATCATGTGGCTGCACAGGACGAAATGCAAAGTAACTGTCAAAGCCAAAAATAGTTCAATCTATGGAAATATATGAATTAGCAAAATGACCTTCAGCACAGCTGAGCGGCATAACAGATGGTGTAATTTCAATAAAGATCTCTGGAAGAGGTAACTAAATGCAGTCTGTTAGGCCTTGTGCTACTATATTACACTCTTACTAATATACTACAGTAACATAAAGCAGGCAGCGTGTAATCTCAGTTTCTATCAATATTCCCTTTTGGTAAAATATTGAGAGCTTGAACACAAACTATTTTGACAACAATACTGAAAAACAAGAGCAAATTTCTCATTTTTTAAAACACACACAGCGCAGTACACAACCCTTCACGGTACATGATATGATCAAAACACAGTACATTTTCATCTATTTTTACCCCAAAAGTATTTCCACTTCTTATCATTGATTCCCCAAATACACAAACATTTTGGAAATAAAGCAGCGTACTGCTGGATGGACAAAGTGTCGGCGTGTATGTTGAGACAACACTAACAGATGTCATCATCCCTGTTTTATGGCATTATGACAAAAATATCATCTCAAAACAGTTCCCAAAGATGGTTAAAAGATTTACAATTATTAAGATTTTAAGACTGTACTGATAAGATTATGTGTGTACTAATAATTAAAAAAGTGGATTGTTGTCTTTCAAAACTATGTCCTGCCTGCAGTCAGGTGTGGTTAAAAAAAAAAAAAAACTGCACACATTTTCAGCTTGAGAACAAAGTCTCAAATTTTACTTCAAATGTGCTTTTTAATCATTTGTGTTAAGGAAACACATATAGAGGCAAGACAAGTAATTTTGTCTTCATTAAAGTAAGAGTACAACACCTGGTTCAAACACAGGGCAAAGATTAGAATTGATGCAATTAAGGCAACAGATCGTCCTCAATGTGACAATTACCCACATCAGCCTCATCACCGCTCCAGCTTCAACAGCTTAAACTCACACATTCAAACAGACCTTCCCATTATTAGACCACTGCACCGCTTGAGAAACATTCCCAGTAAATTTTTCATCAATGAATGTGTGGCATTTGCACTGACTCACTGATAGATAAACAAAAACAAGCTATAACTCACAGAAGGAAAAGATACTAGATGTCCAGCGGTGTACTGGAACAACATACCTTCAGATGGTACTGGTGGGATGGGGATGCATGAGCGCGGGCACAGATCCTGAGAGCCAATTACACCCACCAAAAACATGGTGTGAAGTTTTTAAGAAGCAAATTGGTCTGCTTTTAATTATGTGGAAAAGCAGTTGGACATTAAGGCTGGAATGCAGGGTGTGAATAGATTCTTCAGCAGCAACTAATTTCAGATGTTTACCACGCATGAGCTGTTTTAGTGCAAAGCATCACACTGAACTTGATTTTTTTTTTTTTTTGTGAAGTGGACAAAAAATGAAGTAAACACGGATCACATATACACACAAACAATACAGCCACTGTTCTGTAACACAGTCTCTTAATGTGTGTTACTGTACCGCCATAAAGCTTTCATTTCATTCATTCACCCAGGTCATGACTTGACTAAAGACATATAGTACACATAATATATTAATGTATTTGTTTTAGTTGGATCATCTCCATGGAAACAAGCGTGCACACTGCTACATGAGCGTGCTTTCCTGACTCAGCCCACCTCTCTAAGTGTATCTATAAAGACCTGTGACGGCCTGACATGAGGCTAAATTCGCGCCGTTGCCTTGTGAATATACAGTAAGAGTATTCTCAATCAAAGAAAACGACTGGGCCACTGGGGAAACCTCACAACGCTGCACACTGTTGTCCAAACAAGGGCAGAGGAGAGAGAAAACATCAGCTGAGGAGGGGGGAGGA
The DNA here is from genome assembly GCF_039877785.1 of Chaetodon trifascialis. Taxonomy (NCBI): domain Eukaryota; kingdom Metazoa; phylum Chordata; class Actinopteri; order Chaetodontiformes; family Chaetodontidae; genus Chaetodon; species Chaetodon trifascialis. The sequence goes on from NC_092069.1 coordinate 21,749,670, forward strand.
CCCAGACCACCAGGGTTATCCCCCACCCTCCATATTTACTTAAACTTTCATGGTTTGACTCGGGTCCTACAGGGCCATCTTTCACCCCACGTTTTCCCTTCCTTCACACCCAAAAACAGCATGCAGCGCACAGGGTTTCCTGTAGCAGCCGTCTGACTAATATGTGCATCCTAAGCAGGCCAGCACATGGGCGCACGCAGTCAAGACAGGGGGAAAATAATCCTCCTTGGTCAGTCTGACCTGTGGGTAAGGTCAAGCGAATGGGAATGTTTCCCACAGAGGAGCGGAAGCTGCTTGACCGTCCCATTTTGGTGGGCCTAGAAGGTTTAGGTTTGAAGTCATATCTAAGGTATATTTTTAAAATCATTTTCAACAGTGATTCCCACAAATGAAATTCTATTAACCTCCAACGCACGGGAGAGGAAGCAGAAATAGACGAATACGACAAAGCCAGCATGTAGAAAACTAAAACTGTATGACTAGATGCTGCACACTAAACTGTCCTCCCAAGAAATCAGCATTTCAGCAAAAGCCTTAAAACATACAATATTCAACTGACAAAGGCCTCGAGCAGCTGTTGCCAAGAAGTTAAGTTTATGGACTGTACAACTAATTAGCAACAGTAAATATGTTTTGATGGGAAATGTAGACTGAATTGCACAACATGGGGAAATACTGCTAATTAATGTAGCTAGCAAGTGGCAAAAATGTTGGGACTGAATTTAGTTTAACTATCATATCTCATTTGTTTTCCACAAAAATAGACAATCTTGAAACGCACTATCCACCCGCAGTGACGCCGGCATTATTCAGATATTTCTGGTTATGTTCAGGCACTTGGTTAATGTTAGAGAAACATCACGGTCTATTTTAATGCAGGGAAAAAGTCAGCACAAGCTTTCTCTAACCTTAACCAAAGAGCTTTTGAGGCCTGAACCTGACCACAGTCTGGACTGGAACCCTAGATTCTGGAGTCACAGCCCCGCCCTTTGTGCGACCGCTGTCCACCCCGACCACCTCCCTGCCACTCCAGCGTGGGACATACATGTAGTGTTTAATTCACTGAAACAAACGCTGACTCTGAACATGATCCATGCAGTAATTATGTTTGTCAGCACAACATAATTATGAATGCAAATTAGCTGCATGTAAAGGGAATTTCTTGGAGACGGTTGAATTATGACGGGTGCGAAGGAGGACATGGTGTCAGCGTGTACGATTTTTTAGGCATTTCTGCTGTGACAGTGACAGCTATCAGGCTATCAGGCCGTGAGATGGAGAGGGGGTCGGGGTCGAACCTGAGCCACTGGGAAGCCAGTGTTGGTTTCTTTTAACCATGACTGTTGTCGTTCCCTAACCTTAATGAAGCAGTCATTTTAATTCAAACCACAATGTTTCTCTGATCTGAGCCAAATAATAATTTCAACCCAAACCATAATAATTCCCTAATGAAGTTGTTTTTGTGCCTAAACGGAACCAATCGCAGAGTAAAATCGGAAAACAATTTTATTTTTGAAACGCCAAAGATACGTACGGACCGACGTGTATTTTGTCCTTTAATCTGGAGGACTTGTTGCACTGGGGACATGCTCTTTGTTTTTTACAACTTTGACAGACTGACCCTTCAAAGGCATCACTGTGTTTCAAACTCACACAGCCATTAATGAGGTGTGCAAAGGTGAGACAGCCTGCAGGACTACAAATTCTCTCTCAAGCTGTCTTTTTTCATTCCTCAAACAACTGCTTCAACAGAGTGAAACATCATGAACTCTGTCAAGGAGAGACAGTCAGGAAGTGTCTGCTGCTCCGCTCGAGTCGTTTCACTTCGACGGCAGACTTTGATATTTACTATTTTTTCCTTTGAGTGAATCAGTCATTTCAAGCAAAGCTCTGCGTCGTGCTTGTGGCAAACAAACTCCACATTTGAATCAGGTTTTGAAAAAGACAACAGCAGAGGCCACGTGCATCTGAAAAAAAGACGAGTGGACATGGGGCTTCTGGAGGGCAGGAAGATGGACAGCCTCCCTGTCTGGCTGGGTGAGGCAGCTTACTGCTGGGGGAGGAATGCTGTGGGTTCCCCTCCTCCCAGGGGGCCTGAGACCAGGATGGCTGCTTGTTGTTCTGCGGCCCCCTGAGATTCCCCTCGCTGCCTATTACAGCACCAATACGGCTAAAAATCACAGAAAAATATTCAGATCATGACATCACATCAGAAACCACGAGCCTGTGTGTTTTCATGTGGCGTGTGGAGGTGATCTCGCCCATGCCTGAAGTAAGACCTCCTTGCCTGAGTGTGTGTGTGTCTGCCTGTGCACATCTTCACTCTCCCACACAAGCCTCCATATGATACAGACTTCCCACAGAGGTCTTGTGCTTTGACAGGGAAGGTGAAAGGGGGGGCGAGTTTTTTTTCTGGCTGTGGAAAATGGAGGCGAGTTTTATGACCCATGTTCCCTGTCCTCCTGTAAAAATCACACCACCCGTTTTCCAGCGTTGCAGCATCATCGGCTGCGCAGCCAATGAAAACAATGGAGCGTGTGGAGAAGAAACAAGGCAAACAAAGAGGGGAAAAAAAGGCTTCTTGGACGGAAATACCTGCAGGTCTACTTTATACATATACATCATCCTTTCCCTTGCCATCAGACTGTGAGGTAGACCTCTTACCTACTCACACACATGTAGAAATCTTTAAGACTCGCAGCCTCAGAAAAGTTCTCATGGGTTTTCAGTGGCAATCCGACCTGGCAATCTTCCAAAGCTCTCTGCAGGCACTTTGTTTTGAGGAGGGGGGTCTTTTGGGTCAAGCCCAGCAAAGATGCATCACTGCGTGGACCCACCACGTGTGGATGGATAACTGGGTACAGTTTTGTAATTCCATATTACGAAAGGAAAGCTGCCAGGCTACTCTGCCTTCGCCCTAATTGTGATTGTCAAACTCTCTATTGAATTATGCAAAGAGAGAGGGAATACATGTCTCTACTAAGCCTTGAAGATGAGAGAGCAGGAAATGCCAAAGTGGCTGTCCTGTGAGGTCCTGTCTGCAGAGGTCGGATGAAGACATGTATTGTGTGTATGATTCATACGCCACACTGCATTAGCTTACAACAAGGGCTGAGAGGAGGCAGATTGGCTTGGAACGCTAGAGGAGAGGGACAAGGCATTTGTATTCTCCTGCGCTGGTAATACATGGTAACAAGGGTGATTTGCACAGCTAAATCAAAACCAAGTGATGGTGACATTGAAGTCTAATGCATCTTAAGATGATGAAGCTCCTCAGTGTGTTTCACATCCAAACCCACTGCAATCCATTTGCTTCTCAGGAGACTCAGTCACTCGAGGTAACATGAAGAGTTAGTTAACCTGTGAGAGCATGCTTGAACCGTAATGCGCTGCAGATGTAGCCATCTTAGAAGTCACACGTTTAACTCAAAGCTCGCTGCACCGCTGCTTCGTTGCTTCTCTATCCCTTAAAGGAAATGTTTAGACAAAGAGAATTGTATCTGTTTATCTGGGGATGTAAGGAATGACGTTGCAAGCGCTTTGATCAAGGCGCACACGTTTCGCTTTACGGCGACGCGACTGTTCGCTTACTGAAGTCCATTTAGGAAAGAACAGGCTGCAAACCGCTAAGGCAGCACTAATGCAGGATAGGTGAAAGATGGATGCATGATAGGGGACTTCTGTTAAGGCTTCCAGTGGACATGCCTGCCAGGCAGCCACATTACTCATGTAGTTGGAAGGTCTATTACAAAATTGGCTACACATTACAGGGATCGAATGTGGGCTCCTGGCAGTCCTGCACACTGCCTGCGGTAAGGCTATCTAACACAGTCAGTGCGATTTATCTGCTGTTATGATCAGACCCACAGCAGACCTGCCTAAACACAGCTTATCTCCCCCTGCAGATCCCAGATCGCATGCAGTCCAGGGAAAAGGGTTGAAAGAACGCTCAAGACGTGCGAACAAGTCCCAATCAGATGATTCAACCTGATGATTCAACGAGAGAATCTAGACCTGACAGGCACCTCCAATTCTTCATCAACCCCCCAGCCCCCCTCGAGGCTCCTCCTCATCCCCCTTCACTTGCTCAGACCCCCCCCCCCCCCCCCCACCTCCCTGGCTCCATTGCTCCAGGAGATCCTATCATTTCTCCCGCAGACTAGATTTCTTGGGTGACTTCAAAGCTTGTTCACTAAGTGTTTAGAAGAATGCAATGGAAACAGGAAAATAATGTTCTGATTTCTGTAAACTTTATAACATCTGCTTTTGCTTAGTGCTGGTGCAGTGTGAAGCAGGGGCTCCATACTGTGTTCAGTTCGGGACATTTTTTCCCACAGTTTAAACGGCATCTCACAAACTGTGCATGATGGGAAGAGTAAAGAAAAAAAAGAGGGTCTTGAGCCTAAAGAACATATTATTACTGGTAAGAAAAATGACATTAATGAAGCTTTTGGTAAGAGCGAGTTTGTAATGGAGGGCAGTTTAATTTGTTCCCATTTTCAGCCACGTCACAGGCCATTTGAAAAGCAGGTGAGGATGAATCCCACAAGAAAGGTAATAGTTTAACCCTCAAAGACCTCATTTCCATCACTGTTTGTGTAACCTTCATCTTTGGCGAATTTGAGAGGATGCAATGAGTATATTTCCACTGAGAGGGAAAGGAACCAGGCGAGGCTTTGCCTGTGTCCCAAAAGGCCTGTGAGTAATGTTGCTGGCACCGTACAAGCATACACACAGACTAACGCTACCTCCTTGTGTATACACAAGATGACAAGCCGTTTTCAGGGCCAGGCCAGATAACTCCATCACAATCTCCCCATGCTAACAGGGCAGCATGACAAGAGCGCCGTGTATACACACACAGCATCCGACTGGCAGCCTCGGGGCTCCTGTCTCCTTTCCCCTAACTCAATCATGCTCGGGTTTCACTCTCGCCCATCCGAGGCTAACTCGCTTCCTCTCTCTATCCCCTCACACTACCCCCCGTACTTAAAATCCTTACCCAACATCCCACCCAAACAGAATCAGCTCTCGGTCCAATATGCATGCATGTAAAGAAAAGGCAAACAGCTCTTTCAAATATTCATCTCCCTAAATCAGTGTATATTTTAGGGATAGGGAGCAGCCTATCCAGCCTTTACTAATTCTTTGTATTTGTTCAAACAGTCAAAAATAGAAGTTGAGACAGAGGAGAGTAATTTTTGGATGGATTCAGTCCCAGGCCAACAAGGGCACATGTGTAGCTTCAGAGACAGAAGTCTTAAACATTGAATTCTCCAAAGAACAGGGTTAAAGGAAAAATCCTCCCTAAATCACTCTGACACTGTTGCAGAAAAATAAGCATTGGCAATACACCTTGCACTTCTCCATTTCATTGTTTGGTTGTATATTTGTCATATTCCAGTGAATGGGCCAAAATACCACAAGCGTGAAGTCACCTTGAGCCATTTCCAGTGCTGCTACTGAAGGCACTGGCCAAGTTTGCAAGGAAATTCAGTTCAGCCATTTAAAACATCAAATTCAGGTTTTGGTGTGAGTCCCTAAGAGCATCTTTCTCGGGCTCTGATTTTGCCCTGACATATAACAATACATGGAAGAATCCATCACAGAGGAGGAAAAGATAACCCACTGACAGCAACCTCAATAAACCACAATGCACTGCAGCCGCAAAAGATACTGACTTGTCTTCTTAACGAGCCAAGAAAACACAGACTCCCAGACCTGACAGTTTTGGCCTCCGTTAGCACACAGAAGTCTTCCTGTCAGTGAGCAGTGCTTTCATCAGGTGGGCTGGCTTTTTATAGCCTGTTCATAATGACAGAGATTTTCCTTTTTGCTTTTTCTGTATGCAACACTCACCCGCTGTTTGAAAACTGGAAAAAGTCATCTTAACTTTCATAAGTTTTGCTATTTCTGATGTGTAATACAATAAACGTTGCTGAATGCAACTTGAAGCATGCTCTCCATGACTCGTCAAAAGGCAACCCTTAATCCAAAGGCAAGCAGGTCGGGTGAACTGCAAACTCTACACTGACAGTAGGTTGGAGCTGAATGATGTGCAAAAATATACTGTGGCTATTTTGACAGATATTACAAATGTGATATGAGTCACAATTTTTACAGAAATAGTCATCAATTAATTGTTCAACCCTGAAGTATGCGTGAATGTTTTGGGCTGCCTACACCCTGTGTTACCTGCCTCTTGTTCAGTGCATACTGGCTCTTAACAGGATACGCAGTATAGAAATGGACGGATGTGATTAAACATGCACAAACACTGATATTCTGTATTGAGCAAGACATACAATGATGAAGGATAAAGGGAGGCGGCGCATGAAAAATATCTCTTTAAATGTATTGGACAGAGCGACACTGGTTTGAGTATCTGAGGATAATTTTTCCTCACATTTTACAGTATAAATCAATAGGCTTACAGACCAGACCACTGGAGGTACTCAGAGGCTAACTCAAGCTGAACTAGGCCACAAGCGGGGGGGACCAAATCCTTGTCAAGCCTGCGTGAGCCTGAACATGTGCTGGCTCCACCCTGCTCTGTTCACTGTTAGCTACGACTTCACACATTTACTTGTAGAAACTGTGACAATGCCATTTTGTTTACAGTATTGTTGTACGGCGTGTTTAAAGGTTAATGACTTGCAGATGCAGTGTCAGGTTTGTTTCTAGGATGAGGAACTAACAGGGTGGGGTTGTTAGACACTGAACATGTTTGGAGGGTCGAGTCTGTTGGTTAGAGTACGAGGTCCAGCGTGGGATATGCACAGGAGTTCATTTGGCTCTGACACAGAAATAATCTTATTCTTACTGAAAACTTCTCAGTCACCTGTATGTATAACTGCATTAGCTTCATATCCTTGTCCTATGTGCAGTGGCCAAGGCAAGCACCAACGCATAGCTGGCAGGCTTTACAAGCCCAACTGCTTCTTTCCTCTTTTTTCAAAATTTTCCCGCAGCAGGAAAAACAGCAAATGAGAGAAAATAAACGCTGGGAAGAAAGAGGCAAAAGCAAATTAACATGAGCGACACCGAGGGGAGGAACAGCGTAAGTGCTGACCTGCGGAGAAACACAAAAACTACACACAGGCAGATGTAGGCTTCAGTTGGCAGAGATACAGACATATTTTCGGAGATTTCCAATGGCTCAGTGCATTGGGGTTGACTTGAAGTTGAAATTTAATTAATCTTAAAGGGGCACTCCACCAATTTTACACATCAAGTTCAGTTTACTAGTCATAAACAGTACTCAGATTGAGAGAAGTTATTCTTCTGTCTTCTGTGGGTTTGAGAGAGCGCTTCATGTCAGAAAAAATAACCCAGATGATGATATCAGGATTATTTCGGTTTGGGTTTATAGGACTACAAATTCATAGCAGTAAGCCTGCATTACAAACTGAGGTCTGAGGTTTAAAAAACAAGGCATTTATTAGGGTTGGGCCAAGTAAAAATGTTCAAACTGGTTTGATATTAAGCCAAAATACGAGTCCGGACTTGTAATACCGAGTTGTAACATTAGGCGTCGCACATGACTCAGCCGCTTCCATCAGGGACATAATGAGAGCCCATGAATGGACGACTGAGTGACACATCATGCTTTCATTTGTGACAACTATTCAAATTTTCTTCTTGTAAAACAGCAAAATGATACGCAATGAAATGAGAAAATATCAGAACTTTTTCTAAACAAATAGGCCCCAGAAATTATGTTATTTCAATGTCCATTGAGTTTCAGATCAGAGCTGTCACACACAAACACACACACACACACACACACACACACACACACACACACACACACACACACACACACACACACACACACACACACACACACACACTTAGGATTACCAGTCGAGAGCTAACAACCATGTTAGCAACCAGCCTACAACAAAAACCATTTTCAACACGGAATAATGGATAAATGACAGAAAGACATTCAGTGTTAGATTTATCATTATGAGCATATTATTTTACAAAGTCTCCATGAAGACTCTGCAGTTAAAGACTGGATTACAAAGCTTCTGTGGGGGTCAGGTCACATCAGAGCCCAGGTGGGCGCAGCACAGCATGATCCATCTGGGCTAAAACAGTAAATGTCTAGCATACAATGTTCCAGAGATACAGAGTGTGTCATATCAGGCATCATCATAATTATTAATACTAATGCAATACACGTTGGGTTGATTGCCATCGACATATGTTGCTGATGTACGCTACCTTTAAATCCGAATTTGATTGTTCCCCTTGAGCAGTTAAATGTGTAGCATTGGCGAGAGGAGAGTGATCTCTAGAGGAAAGCTCATGCAGTGACACTTTGCCTAATGGCCATGTTTTGCAGTTGACCATGTCTGTCAGGCCAAAGGGGAGGAGTTTCAGAGCTGCCAATCCGCCCTGGTCAAGACTTACTGGGTAAACATTAATTTCATGGTCAGTTGGACTCAGGCTGTGTCTGTTCTAATTGGTCTGGTGGAAAAAAAAGTGACATCTTCCTTCTCCAACAGCCAGCTCTCCCTCCGTCACCCACAGTTCCTCTCCCAAAACCTCTCCATCCAGGTCGAGCCATTTGTTTCCTGCCCTGGACGCCCACTGCCATGATGAATGGGCCCAAGCTCCATTCAATTACACCCAAAGTGCGAAGACGCAGGAACAATGGAAACTGGCCTCAGCAGTGTAGTGCAGACCCTCAGCATTCTTCGCAACAATTTAGTCTAATTAGCATCAACTCCTGCCCCATCCATCATACTCCTCAAGAAACATAAACAAACTGTCAGCTCTAGCGTAACAAACAGATCGCCCTGCTACTTAGCACAAATTATTCCTACATGAAACGCAGCTTCTCAGGCAACCTTCCCCCCCTTCAGGCCATCTGGGGGAATGGAGAGCTATTAAAATTGAAGACATATGTTTCAGTCAAGTTCAACTCTCCAGAGTGCCACGGTGGACACAGTGACAGTCTCCTCTGTTGACTTGGCCCTGGTGGGCTGGGGCTGCAAGACTAACTGAATGGCGTGTGGTGATGAGGATCAGTGTATATAAGAGTATGTATGTATATATGTACAGTACATGGAAGCATGGAGCACTTGTGTGTGTGTGTGTGTGTGTGTGTGTGTGTGTTTACAGTGTGTTTGTACAAGATGTATATGCATGTGTGGGCACTGATATGCATTACAAAAACTTGACTTAGGCACATTTTTCCTTTTAAAGGAAAATTGCACACAAGTGATGGATGATCCTTTGACACTCTGACCCAAAATGAAGATGCATTGCACTGTACAATATCAGTTAATTATCATATAAACATAAGCAGTCAACAATAATGCTTTAAGAAGACCATAAACTGCTCCTTTGAACTGCTCATTATCTTCTTGTGCATCAGTTTAATGACACCCTACTGGAGAATTGTCCAACTGTTCATCTCAATGCACCAACTTATAGGTGTTTAACTTCGCTAGCCTGACACTCATTAACCAATGATTGATGTATTAATTTGGAACTGAGCACCTCACTGGACTGCATCTTCCAGAAAGCACTGATGAAGTGACATGTAGCAGTCGTTTGTGAGATCTGTGCAGCAGTCGGTGGTCAGAGCTAGCCTGTCTGCCCTGGCTAGCTTGACTTTTAGCTCATCCTTCTTCCCCTCAAAGTGTTTTTCAAAGCGTTTGGTCACAGTGGCTCTTGATGGCAAAACGCACTCAGGCTCAAGGTAAGTTACTGAACTAACTCTTTGAATCCCCGCCCTCTATCTCACTGATTGGCAGGATATTTATTTAATCTTTATTTAATCAGGCAGTCTCATTAAGATTAAGATCTCTTTTTCCAAGAGAGAGCTGAGAACAAGAAACATTCACAAGAACATAATCATCAAACAGAAAAAAACACAATGAACAAGGAATTAATTAAAAACAGACAATAAAGCTTTAAAATGTTCCGGGGAGAAGTAGGACTCTAGTTTCAGGGGAGTTTACAGTTCGTTCATTTTAAAAGGGCACAGTACCTGAAACCAGCTCTGCCAACATTAGTGTGTAAATAAAGGACATTAAGGGTAAGAGTAGTTACTGGATGGCGTGTTGCAGTTAGCACATTTAAGTAACTACACAGAAGAGATGTGAGGCAGGAGAGCTTTATAGATGAGTTTCATGAGTTGTTCTTCTTGACAGTAAGGATGTCCAGATACGGAGGACAATGATGAGAATGAAATTTGTCACTTGTGATAAAGCATAATGCACTACGTTACACAGGGCTTAGCTGCTGAAGGGCTGATAGCACGGCATGACAGTACAGATATCTCCATAGTCAAGGACTGACATGGTTGACTGCACAATAGTTTTATGGTTGGATGAAGAAAGACATCCTTTAATCCTATACAAGAAACCGAGTTTGATTTTTAATGTTTCAAATTTAAATGTCGAGCGTGAATTTTGAAAGCTGTCACACACTCGGCCCTTTTCTACATCAGACAGCTAGCTAGCAAACACCAACAGGTGTAACACCAGCTCCTCGTCACATAACAGCAGAGATGGAAACAAGCATTAATTTGCATTTTCTGTTCACAGTTTTCTGGACATTTGGTTACAGTTTGGGCTACATTTGAAAGGAAACTCCATGAGATGACATGCTGTGAAAAATGTCATCTCATGGAGAGGACTTGATAAAATCAGTGAAATGCCAAATACACTACATGCTCAGGATTTTCTCACAATCATAATGGAGGAGCGAATAATGAGAACGTAAAGTGCCAGGCAGGCACTGCACAAACGAGTAGGTTAAACAATCAGCACTTAACATAACCAAATGCTTTTTGATCTCATTTGAGGCTTCGTGTCTGATTGTGTTTTAAGAGTCTGGTCTGACCCACCCAGGAAATGCGGTAACCAAATTTAAAAACAATCTTTCAGTCCTAAAAAGCCCATTCGAGTCATGCTGTGGCTACATTAAAACACAATTTAGCACATTCTTCCCATACTTATGTTGATGCTTATAATCAGTAATGAGGCCTCGGTGACAACAGTAAATAAATTAGATAATGAATTCAGAATAAAGAAATCTCTTGTAAGAATGAAAACAGGGCTTTAAAAAAACCCACAGCCCTGCTGATTGGTGTAAATTGGTCTAAGTTCTGCAGCAGGCTCGTTTTAGAGTGACCATGTGCTGCATTGGAGCTCCACCAACTCTCCACTCCAGAAAAACCCCTCCCGCGCTACACGGACCATGCTTAATTTGTCAATTTTCCGTTTCCTTTTTGATGTTCTGCAGAGTGTGAAATGCTTCGCTAATTATCTAGGAAGTTTGGCAGGCGAGGCTTGTTGTTTTTAGAGAGCTGATGGCAAGCCTCACTCATCCCAGCGAAGAGGGAACTGTGCGAACTCACAATGACAAATAAACTGCACACCCCCACCGCCCCCACCTTCTTGCCTCTGTTAACAGCTAAAAATGTTCAACAAAACAACAAAATCGAGCTAAAAGAAACGTCAGCACCAGCGCTCATTTCTCCCCCCCTTGAATGTACTTATTCCACATTAAACACACCACAGTGTGGGGGAAAAGACTCAAACCAAAACCATAGGAGCTGAGAGAGGCTTTGACAGGCAGACTGCAGAGCAGTTGGATGCCTGAGCCAAGGTGAGAGCGGAGGGTTATTCTAATCAAGCTAATTCCCTCCAAACCTCAAGATGATGTCATCCCAGTGTTTGCTCATTAGAGATTCTTGTCAGGAGGCCAAGACTAATTCTCATTCAGTCGTGAATGCAAATATGAGCTCCTTCTTCTTCTCTCTCTTTTCACGGGACGAGCTTTAAGATTTAAACTGTATGAAACTACGGGTGGGAGGGGATCAGCTTCACTGGAATGACTAATAAATGGATTACATTTGTCATTTAGTCAGCTCGGTGTGCCTCAGATGAAACGGCGCTTGATTCACCTACATGCAAAAACGCCCATTTCCCCTCTCGCTTTCCCACAGGGCTCGATTTTTCATGAGGAGCTTTCTGCCCCGTTTCTTCCCTGATGGGGATCACTCACGCGGCGTTAAGCTTCTGAACGGCGCTCTGGTCTGTTCTGTCAGTGCTGTGACTCCGCTCGCAGCCTGATTCTCAGATCGAATGCACGAACGGATGAGGAAGGTCGGATAGTGCCAGAGCTCGTGCTTCTCTTTCCGTCCCTCTGTTGCCACTCCCAGAGCTTTCTGCTCGCTCATTTTTCATCTTCTCCCCTCTGCTCGTCTTTTGTGTGCGCTCTTTTCAATGACCACATCAGTTTGTCTGCGCTCTTTGTGGGCAAGGCAGGCGCAGCGCTGACGGGCAAACAAGCTACATCCTGTACATGCACCCTTTAAATCGAGCCTCTGTATACGCTTGTGCACTCACTGACATCTCAATAATCCCAGCTCGGGCTGCTGCTAATGATTATTTTAACCATCGATTAGTCTGCCAATGAATCATGTAGTTTATAAAATGTCCAGCAGACCAAAACCCAAAAGCAAAAAGATCCAATTTACTGTGATGAAATCCAGTCATCATCTAATTGATCGATCAACCAATCACTGATTATGATTTCAGCTGCTTCTACTGTCCATGGATTTGATATCATGAGAGCCTCTCTACCGATAAAGCTCATGTGTCTCTGGCAAACAGTGAGATAACCCTCCTCAGGTACTGCAACTAGTGTATTTTCTTAATACAAGGTTATTATTGAAGCGTAGAGCCACATGTACAAGTACAACTCTGTGTAGTACAACTGTATATAAAAACTATAACAACAGAGCCTCTGAGTATCATAAAGGCCATGAGACTACAATTACCATTGTACGGCGCTGTTTTTTAAAAGCTCAAATTGTATCTTAAGGCTCAAAGTATTAGATTATTTTTATCATCAATTAATTAGTTAATCTGCCAATTATTTTCACAATAATCGATTACTTGATTGGAATTTTATATAATTTTATAGAGCGCAAGGTGACATCTTCAGTCCAAAACCAGAACATGCACGACAAAGAAAAGCAGCAAAATCTCACATTTGAGTAGCTGGAACGGGAAAATGTTTGGCATAATTTTGTTGAAAAAGTACTTACATGGTCAAAATAGTTGGCAATTAATTTTCTTTGATTAACAAATCATTGCAGCTCTATTAAATTGTGGGATTGTGGGAAATTAGGAAGTGAAATCTTACCACTCTGACTATAATTTGTATGTAATTATATTATTATTCATTTTTAGATGTTTGGCTTGGACTGATTTCTCTGTTATTATTGTGTGGGTTTGTTGGTAGCATGATGTTGTTCTGCCACCTGCCTAATCCACCTGAGACATCATCCAGGACCACAATGCATATAAACCTCGACCTTTATTGTGTTAACACTGACACTTTTGCAGCTGTTCTCCTTCTTGTTTAATGTCAACGAAACTAAAAATCAAAGTAAGATTTTTCCATTCTTTCTGAGCAGGTACTGTATATTTCCTAGTTTAAAAGACAAATGATTTCAGTTGTTTGAATGGTACTTGACATGACAGGGAAACTCAGATTTATGTGGTTTTAAAAAAAATGCAATATTGAAGATTACAGTACAGGTTAATGATCTGCTGAAATAAAATCAAGCCGCAGGAACCACATTTGCTTTTTACATTTGCATGTCGTCATTAGGTTGCAATTTTTTTGTATACTGCCAGATTATTACATGTGTGTGTAATAAGCTGGAAATATTATGTGGGCTGTGCATGTTTATAGGTCCACACAAACATTTTTAAGCCGCCTTAAAGAGACTGCAGAAAAATAACATTTGGGGCCTCAACCGCCGACATGCTCCCTCCTCCCTGATCCACTATACTGCTCACAGTGTGATGAAGCTGACTAAAGGATTTCATGCACACGAGCGCGCCTGACCGAGTACAGTAAATCACTCCCTCTACTGACGGTGGTGGGAGAGCTGCTGCGTTTCAGGTGCTGTTCATCTGGCAGAAGTTTCAGAGGCCTGCCTCCAGAGAAAGAAAACAAACCCTGATCCACTTCCCCACGAACGGCTCCCCACGAGCCAGCCAGCGGCCTCCAGGAGGCTGTCCAGCCTCTCCGGCCCCTCGGACCAGGATGTTTGGGTTAGAAAATGACTTTCCTACTCCCACAGCCCCTTTCTCTAATTGCCCCAAGGGTAATTACCTTGTCTCCTTTCCACTTAAGAAAAACCAAGAGCTGTAGTGTTATTGTATCAAGTAGAAGGTAAAGTTTGCTAAAATTAGCACAAATAATATTTTTATAACCATTAGTCCAGTTATAATAATAATAACTGCATTAAGTCAGAGAGTGTAGGGGATGTAAATATCAATGAACGACTCAAATAAAGTGAACTGACAACTTGTGGTCTAAAATCGAATGAGCGTGCATTCTCTTGTTCATCCAGCAGCTTACAGAACAACTACAATTAAATAATCCTACATTTTACTAACAAAATATTTCCTCAAGCAATCACAATAAAAACATCTGCAAAACCGCAAGGGCCTGTGTGTGATCACTCAAGACGTTTCCTTCACGGAAGAAAAAACACACACCATCAATTTAAAGTACATTTTGAATATGATGGGGGGCCATAATCGCAGAGGCCTGAGCGTCATTGGGCCTTCCTCCGGCCGGGGACTGATAGATTGGTGCAGAGAGCAGATTCTCCCCTGGGTGTGATATATCAAGCTGCAACGGTCCAAGTACCATTATGAAACACACCCGAGAGTCCCGCAATTCAGGAAAGACCAGAACACCAATGGAGCCCTCGAAAGGTTTCTTCTTGTGCGGTACAGGCAAAGACGGAGGAAAATTTTTGACTGATAATTTCCCTCCAACCGTCACACACCAAGCGCAAACCTGGAAAACACGGAATCAGGCCGGAAAAAAGAAACCACCACCAAGTTCGAATGCAAATGGGGGAAAGAAATGAAAGAAAAAAAAAAGATCACCTGCTCTAAATACATATGCACCAGACGAGAGGGAGACTCGTGCCATGCTTTGAAAAGAGACGGGCTCTGCTGCAGTTATTGTTGGATTCACGTCCTCCTTTTGAAGACGTTAACATCAATGCCTCCCTATGGAAACAGCTGGCCGCCTGTGTGTTCCCGCGAAGCTTCTGGGGGATTCTTATCGAGAAAGCATCTGTCAGAGCCTGTGATTACAGAGCTGCCCAGCTGAGCGCTCGCCCTGTCAGACGGCTGATAACTTAACCTTCCTCCGTTGCCCCCTTCCCGGCCGCCGCTCTCCCCCCGCGTACCTGCTTCAAACGCTGCAGCGCTGCCGTGCCGGCGCCCTGTGTGGTCTCCGTTCTACTAAACGCATCTCAGTGTGAACTCTTGTTTTAAAACTCACACAGGCCATAGAAAATACAGCCTGTGTCGTATCTGAGTCATGATTTGGATCTCGTGTCGGGATGAAACCGTTTCAAGAATCAGCGTGCTGAATGAAAGCTTGGAGGCCTTTCAGAACAAATAAGTATTCCACACTGGTAGTATTAACATTTCCAATGATACCTGTGGCAAACTAAACACAGATGTGAAGGGATTATCTCATATTTTGAGAGCTGTATGTCTTGGTTAAGTGAAATCATTTGCACGTACATGTGAAAGGATCAGCAAAGTTATCCATCTTCATATTACCTTAAAATCCATCCACTGGGAGCAGCACAAACTCTTAACTCACTGCATTACTGAGGCGCATTAAAAAAGCCCCAGTGTGGCTCTCTTCTGCCCTCTAGTCCCTCTGTCTGAGTCATCATATTCATGACATATTTGGATCCGATTCTCCTCTAAAGGCAAAACATTTAATCCTCATTAAATAGCTGTGCAGCAAATTAATGTCAACTTTTGAAAAGCCTGGATTTTTTTTTCTCCTCCTCATTTTTTTTCCAGTCGGGACAAGAACTCGGGATCGCCGCCTCTCCCAGAGGTGAACATTAACACACTGACACACTGCTCTTTTCTCCAACCCGGCAACTTCTTTCACATCTCCATCCCTTGCTCTCCTTTCAAACAAACTGAAGGGGAACTGCCGCATACCTCGCGCTGTTCCTCAGAACCTCTTTCCAGACCGTGACATTTGTGTCCGCTTTGATTCCCCCGCAGGACTCTTTGATTTCAAAATGATAATGAAATGGTAAACAAATTCCTAACATGACCTTTCATTCGGTTTTGTTTCTCATTATCAACTTTTTCCTCGTCCTCTGCCAGAGTCCTCCTCTTAAGTATGTCATCCTCCAACCACTCAAGATCAGAAATAATACAAAGTGTCTATAAATTTGAACTTCCCTAATTAAAGCCTTGCCCCAGGACATGCTCTTACAAGGCCACCAGGCACGGGATATTTCCTCTAAAACTACACAAATTGGCTCATGAGCACAACAAATTACATTATGATTACTGCACTGGCCCAAATGCTGTTCATCTTGATAGAGTTAACCCAAAGTGGGCAGGCCTGTCTCCCAACTACTGAGCTAAAAGGGGAGAAAGAATTACAGTTTTTGGCTGAGTCTTCCTGTAAAAACCTGTGTTATAAATTTCCAGCTCATCCAGACAATCACAGGGCACACAATGCACACATCCATACACGCACGCACACACAAATACATGGAAACAGCCATGTAATTCGGGGTTTTTAGTTTGTCCGTTTTTGTTTTTGTTTTTTTGACAGTACTTATTATGTTTATTTATATTTCAGCGCTTACAGCAGGAGCGGGGAGGGTTTGTAATTACTGTATCTGAACCCTCGAATCGTGTATCAAATTCAGTTGAAATAACATGAGGTTTGTCTTGGCCATGACTTTTTTTTTTTTCCGAAGATTTCCTGAAACAAAACAAAAACTATTAAACAAGAGATCAAAAACCGTTGAGCCTGAAAAATCAGCATTAGGAACCCGTCCAGTAGTACCGCAGTGTAGCAGGCCCATATGTCTGACCTGCTACCAACTGTGGCTACGAGCTACAGGGCAGGAGGTTAAATGCCCAATTCGAGACTTTTCAACACACATGTCAGTGTTCATGAGCAGCAAGGTGGTGGAGGATAAACAGAAGGCTCTTGAGGCGAAGGTGGAATTTTTAAAAACGTAATTTTTGCTGTTGCTGATATTTACTGTTATTTTAAAAGGTAACACGCAACAACATCCTATCAAAGATCCACTGAAACACACACAGTGAGATAATAAGTCTGCCCGGATGACAGACAGTAGCTCTCCACAGGAAGAGCTTGTTCCTATTGTGACTTAATTAGGAGGTTCAAGACAGAGCCGGGCTCAAAAATACCCACTCATCCGAAAACATAATCCAGGCGCATGCAGAACACACACACGCTTAAATATATCCATTTCCTCAGACGCATGTGCACGCATGTCTCGGGCAAACACACGCAATTACATCCAATTTCCCGGCATAAATTTCTCACTCAGAGGCACACACACACGCAGAAAACAAACAAACAAACGCGTACACTTGACCATTTTGTGGCATGAAAACACAGCCCACGCACGCATGCACGCACACACACGTAGCCATTTTCCTTTGCACGAATACATGACCAAGATGCATTCAAAAATACCTACAACGCGCGCACACACACGCACGAACGCGCACACACGCACGCACGAACGCGCACAAACACACACACGCAGTCTCACAACTGTAAACTTTCATTTTCTTACAGGGTCACTCTCTCTTTGCCCCTTGACTACTTAGTCTAAGTGCTCAATTAAGCATAGCTTGTTTAGCTGATTTCCCTCCCAGTTTTATTATTGTTGCCATGTGCTGTACTGTGTTCGCCTTCACTTTCCACTTCGACCGCCATGGAATTTGTGAGTGATTTCAGTGCTTACTTTACATCTGTCATCTTCCCTGTTTCGCATGCTGTTTTTCTGCTGAATGTACCTCCTCTGTACACACACAAAAACGCCTTGTGCTTGTGCAGTTCTGACTGGTAAAATGTCAAGTGGCGAATAGGTGTGGAAGAGCCGTGTGATCATCTCATTTGCATTATGAAATCACGCAGCGATGTGATGAAATACTCTCAGCGCCGCGATCTAAAATCAGCCCCACTGTGCTTCCTGCAGCTCCGTGTTCCTGGTTTTAATAATTGGTACCTAAGTAGGAGGCAATGATGCAGAGAAAGCCTCCCATGTTGAGCAATCATAATTATCTGACTGAATCTGCTTTTACCATAACACTATAATTATTATTATTATTCTAGGAACTTGCATGTATGATGAATGCGCGTGTGTGTTGGCATGCCTGACCGCGATATTTACCATAGGTTGCTACGGAAAAGATGTCTCGGTTGTTAGTTCTCAGACAAAAGTAAATTCCTAATAAAAATGCACCTCCATGCTGTTTATATTATTGCACTAAACATCGTCGAATCACCACTCTCACTCATAATGAACCCATTGAAAGCCCACAAATAAGCCTTTCTTCAAAAGCAACCGTTAGTGAAAGCATCTAGATTCATTAGCTATAACTGTGATCAGTTTAGAGCTGCAACAACTAATCGATCAGTAGTCTAACTATTAGAGAAATTGCCAACTAGTCTGATAATCAATTAATCAGTTGGAGTAAAAAAGGTCAAATTTCTCTGATTCTAGCTTCTTAAATGTGAAGATTTTCTGGTTTCTTTGCTCCTCTTCAACACTACAACTGAGTATCTTTGGGCTGTGGGCAAAGCAAGACATTTGAGGATGTCATCTCAGGCTTTGGGAAACACTGATGGACATTTTTCAACACACTCTGACATTTTATAGACCAAACAACGAATGACTAATCGATAAAATAATTAACAGGTTTATCGACAATGAAAATAGTCCTCAGTTGGACCCTGGACTAGTGAGCTTATGTAACCTTACATAATCGTTCTCATGTGATGACTCAATGACAGACTCCACCAAAGCTTTACACATCACATTAAGCGCTTTTGTTCCACAGTTACTTCATACTTTCATTGTAAATCCATATGACCTGGACAAAACTACAGTAAGCTGTAGGCTATGCATTGACCAACCACTGATAAAAGCTACTGTTTATTTGGTGGGAAAATAACATGGAACTATTAACTATGCCCAATTATTATCAATTAAAATCAAAGATTTCTGGAACATTTGTAAGACTTTGAGCTTTTTAACGACACTGCCTCGACTTATGGATGCAATAATGTGACATTATATGTTATGCAATAATGTAATCATGTCATTAATGACGCAGCAGTGTGTCGCCTAAAGCAATAACCCACCGGACTCTGACTAACAACAGCGGATTCAGAAGTCACTGCAGCGCGCGTGCCCGTGCGAGCACAAATCCGGTAATTGCGCGTTGCGTCTTGGCTGGACTCCTTTCACACACACAACAGGAGTCTCGATCCCCACCGCCTGGCCTCCTCCGGTCCCCCCAACTCCGCCAGTGAACCGTTCATAAATCATGTCATTAAGATAACGTCGTGAACGCGGCTGGGGCTCATACATCACAGGCGCTCAGCTGGGACGCACGTCATTGTCCCCTGCCCGGACTCTGCGTACATAAAAAGCGTGTCCAATGCTCGGTTCTGTCATAGCCTGTCCAGTGCCTGCGTTAAAACAGGATGAAGGTCTTAATAATACCATAACAGGGATGCAGACTGGCCTAACATGCCGCAAACTCACATCAGAGACCATTCACAATGCCAAATTTACACCTGAGAATATTCCGGCTCTGTTACCTCGCTGAGTTTTCGAGGCTTCGGTTACATCTGTCTGTGTTAGCTGCATCCAAAAATGTGACAGAGACAGATCTCGGTAGGAGGCTGAGGTCATCTCAGTGAAAATTGATGGCACTTGTCAAATAACGATGATTCACGTGCAGCCTGGAGCCCGTGAGAGGCCTCACCTGTAGACACAGCTGAGACTGAAACGCAGTCAAATAAAGACTCCGGCGCATGGTTCTGATTTTGCTGCTGGCATGACATGAGTTAAAAATTTGGATTTAATAGATAAATCAAGGAGGCCGGGCCATGATACGCAGTCCTGATGTCTGTTGTAATGGTTTGGCATTTTTAAATAAACAAAAATATGTTTAGATTTTTTTGAATGCGACTCTGAAATGTTTTCTGGCCTTGGAGAGAAGGGGCTTCACAGACGCTTCAGATTTAACAGGCAGCCATTAGGAACTTCTTGTTTGACTTTATTTTACCTGGACGGCTCAGAGTCTTCGTGGACATGTCGCTGTCAAAACGCAGCCGTCAGCCACGATGCTTTTAGCGCAGGATGTCCACCTAATGACGCACGACCGCCAGCGTGCACAGTTTGAGGATACAAATAATCTGTCCCTCACGAAAAACAACCGGAATGCCCCCCTGGGCTTGGTGATAATGCGTGCTTTAGTGCACATTAGCAGTGATTGGTGGCGTTTTTTTGCATCAAGGTTCATGCTTTTTTTCTTTAGTAAAATTAATTAAAATGATATGTTTGCATGTTAAAGCAGAAAAAAGCCCCCCCCCCAACCAAAAACAAAATGTCATTTGATTTAAGCTATGACAAATACTTCAGGTCCAATCATTTAATTATGATACACCAAGCAAAGCCACAGAAATTCCGCAAAAGCATTCATTATTTTGTCATCAGCATTTTAGCGCCACTTAACCTTTTGGGGTTTATCCAAACTATTTTGGGATGCCAGAGATTTGCGGCGCATTAATTAGACGACCATTAGACGTATGCCTGCTCGCATTCAGCTAATTTCTAATGGCACTGTGATGGTTCACATTTGCTGAGGACGGTAATTATTTGACGGAGAGAATAAATCTTTCGTGTTTACTTTAGGAATGTCGGTGTGTTGTGATTTTTCCGTATTAAATGAGGGGTTGCTTGAGTTATTGCCTGCACACCCAGCAGCATGCAACCTATTCACACAGAAACAGCAGGAGAAAGTCACTCAAATTAACGTCTGAGATCAAAATATTGATTATCAGTCACATAATCGACTCGTCTACTGTTTAGAAGCTTGTCGGAAAGGCTGCCTTCACGGTAAATCCTGGCCTCGTTCTGAGGCAGACACGTTTAAAGACAAGCACTGGAAACAAAAGACAGATGTGTCCGGTTAAGTAGCCATCCTTCAGCACTATCATGGCTCATTTTAACCAAGCCATCCACGAACCCCATGCGTGGACATCTGTCTGTCAAGGATGGAACAAAAAAAATAAAAAAAGTTAATGCGTGCCATTTAATGTGAGCCAAAGCACACATTAAATATGAAAGACGTGCAGGTTCTGCGAGCCCCCCCAGACCGAGACACAAAAACTGAAAAAAAGAGAGAGAGATGGGAGGCAGAGGGAGCTGATTTAGAGGAACAGGCACCCCATCCAGAATCAACATTACTTCAAACATGAGGTCATCTAAACATCTGTCTACAACATGTCTACCGGGAGTTCAATCAAAGCCCCCCTGAAACATGTACAATTGTTTCTGGAAATAAATATTAGGCCTAATTCGGCTGTGATTGGTGCAGCCACTCGGGAATCATGGAGGAAAAAAAAAAGAAAGAAAAAAAAAGAAAACAACTAACTGCAGCCTGCGTCTGGGGATAACACACACACACACACACACACACACACACACACGCACACACACACACACACTTTGACTTGATTCTTCCTCTCCTTCATTTAGGCTAAGCGGCTTTATTTGTTCTTTCTCGACTGATTTCAGGTTCCCTGTGTAAAACCAGTTAAATGAGGAGAGTCTGAGGAGGCTCTGACAGTCTGGGGGGGGGGGCTCAGTAATCACACGCGGGGCGTCTGTCTCATGTCGTCACAGTCCATTTGCTGGAGACGGATCGATTTACTCATGGAGTTTAGAAAATGCTCCTACCAAGGAAATAACAAAGGCCTTAGAGAAAACATTACAGCAGCAAGCATGTAACTGGATAGATTTCCATTTTCTATTTTTTTTATTTGGTTTACTATGTATGTAATCATGAAGACATTAATATTATTATTTTATTAACTTTGTTCGGCCCATATTACCATATTTTTTCCAGATAAAAGAAGATAAATTTCACCGGGCCTGTAAATCCTTCTAAGCTGCCTGCTCTGTACAGCTCCCATGCATCACTGTCTTCCTGAATCCAATATTTATGAGTGAAAGCCAACCACTGAACAGTTGGAACATCCCTTTACTGTGAGAAGAGATACAGCATGCAACTACTACCCCCTTGTGGACGAAATCAGAATGGACGCTAAAGTATGAGTAAGCATACACAGCCTGTGAAATTTACACTCACTGGAAATACACTGTTATCAGTCCAACAAAGATACCAGGGCTGCACTAACAATGACGTCCATTTTTGATGAATCTGCCAATGTTTTTTTGTCAATTCGTTAATTCATTGTTTGTGCTATAAAATATCAAACCCAGTAAGAAATGGCCATGATCGTGCAATCAAACAGCTTGTTTTGTCCAGCCAACACTCCAGAACCTTAAATTATTCAGTTTACTACTCCATTAGACAATTTTTCCCCTAAACCTCTTATATTGTCTCATTTTAATACATTTTACAAGGTCAAAAGAGCTGAAACAATCCAGCGTTTGACAAAGACTGAAACTAAGAATTAAAATTCATTTGGCAGAGCTTTGTTCTTTCCTGTGAGCTGCTCAGATTTATCCTGTTACCCACTGGAGGGGAATCAATTCTTAGACAATGAAATCAAATCTTCACAAGGGAGAAAGTGGAACCAGAGAATGTTTGGCATTTTTGCTTCAATAAAAAGAAAAGAAAAGAGTAAAACGATTTTTGAATTATCCAAAAAGTTACTGTCGATCGACTGATAAATCAACTACTTGTTTCGGCTCTACAGTACACACACAGAAAAATGTGCACTAATATCACTAAATCAGCACACTTTATTCCACCAGGCACTCAACACAGAGGTAAAACTAACTGATCCACTGCTGCTTTCTCCCTTTAATTCACCTTTGACTCATAAGCTCTACGACCGGCTCACACATAAATTAACAGCAGTCTGTCTGCAGCCTTTTTAACTGAGGATGAAAAAAAACAGAGGGGAGGCAGAGTAAAAGTGAGGAGGAACACTGAGGTCATTCTGCTCAGGGTTCAAACCTCTGTCCCATCACTCTTGGTGAGGACAGACGAGCGTCCCTCAGCTTCTGGTTGGAGGATGAGGACAGCAGGTCGTCAGTCCCTGGGGGCTTGTGAGGCGTAAATAGGGAGGGACAAGCAACAATGCCAGAGTGCAGGTGACACCTCGTTTCTCATAAAAACATCACCTGAGACGATTCCTTCATAATTAACTGAGAGCCTGAAAAGAACTTTTCACTGCTAGTTTTAAAACATCATCTGGACCAGCACACAGGGTCAACAGGATCAGGGTCCTCACTGTATGCCACTGATGGCAATGCAGACATCTATGAGCTCCCAAAATAAAAAACACTACGGCAAAAAAAGGGCCAAGCAAGAGCACTCTGAACCCAAATTCAGTTTTTTTCACCAGCTGCAGAAAAGCCAGAACACTGTGTTTCTGTGTTCCTTCAGGAAATTCACTGCATATGTTGTTTACTGCCTCGCCATTCTTTATTGTTTATTTTCTATTTTTGCACTACCTAACTTATTGTTCAGATTTGTCTTTTTGTCCTAATTGAACTGTGTGTCTTTTTTCCTACGCAGGTCCACTGAGTGCAAAGTGCAGTCAGATTCCTTGTATGTGCACATATACTTGGTCAAAAAAGCCAATCCTGATTCCTAAATAAATCATTGTTTATGAGCAAAGTAGTAGAGAAAAGTAGGCAAATATTCCACTGGAAAACACCTGGAATACAGATTGCTTTTAGAAACTTTTGACACTGTATGATTGATTTTTTTTTTTTTTCCTTTGGAGGAGTAAAATGATGACTTCATTAACAGCTTTGAAGAGGACTGAGTGGCAGCCTATACTGGGCGTCATACACATTTCATACATACTGGCTGTAACATGGATTATATGCAGCTAAGTCTACTTTAGGAGTGAATTGTTCATTCAGTAGGAGCAGGAACAGCAAGAACAATGACACGACATCGGAAACACCCCTTTAATCCCTTAATAGCAGACTGCAACAGACACAAACGCTCACATTTACACAATAGACGAGCTAAAGATCGCAGAGACCCAGAGGAACTGCAGTAGATGGTAGCAGAAGAAGCAGACTAAATGTTTTGGGCTTCGCTTGTAGTCCGTGACTGAATATCTGTTGGTTCATGGAGGTCAGAGAACAGAGTGTTGGCCACAAAGTCATTTGGGAAAAGATTTCTTAAGCATTTAATGAGTCACTTGTACTTTTATGGTTACTTTGCGTGATGTTGAAATAAAAAGATGCCTTATGTCTATTTATATAGAGCAATATAAATATGTAAAGATGAGACAAACAGCATCACTAACAATACTCCTATAATGAAGAGGCAGACGCAAACATTTGGGAAAATCTAAAAATATAAATATGAAAACATAAAATGTATATTTTTGGGGCCTCTAAAGTAAAGATTTAGATTGTATTACTGTGATTTCTGAATACGAAAACAATACATCCCAGACAGCACAGACTGTGCTAAAGACTGCGGACATTGTGTACAGAAAGATAAAAACCGCCTTTCAGTGTTGATCAACTCGGTGAGTGAGCGCAGAAACAACACCGAGAATACAAACATGAGGGAAGCGTTTTGTGGTCCTGATTGTTTACAGCTGTTGGCTTGTTCAGCTGGAGAAAAAAAAACTGACACCATACCGAGACAGTCTCCGTGTATTCTCAATAATCCATCACAGCCATGCTTGACTGATCACTTTCTGCTGTTACGTGGTGTTAAGACAAAAGGAAAATGATTTTCTTCATTTCGGCAACATTTCGCGCTTGACTGCACAACTGGCCCAAACAAGAACAACTAGCAGCTACGTGACTGAACACATGAAGAGAAGAACATGATGAGTCACCATGTGAGAGATTCTTCACTTAGTGTGTAAATTAACAGAACTCAATCAAATATTAAACTGCACACATGCTATAAAATTCGTGCTAAGGATCACAAAAGATCGTGATGACACAGTCCGAAAAGCAGTAAGAGGCTTCTATAAATGAAATGAACTGGTATGAAATGATTTCCGCTTCAATGATTTTTGCATTTATGCAATAAAAAGCCACATCACGTGAATGCATCAAATTCCTATCGACAAATACACGCACAACCACAATCCTGGACTGCTGGACACATGCAGAGCAGTGGAGGACGGAGAAATTCACAGCAGCTGTTTATGAAGGCTAAACTATTACACATTCACTGTCACGACCCATGAAAAGGCTAAAACCGGCAGAGAGATTTCAACCAGCCACTGCAGCTGTCCGAAGTGTTTATTTTCTCATTTGCTGGATATCTGTCACTAATCCCACAACACAAGCAGACTCCTGTATGTTTAGACATATTCCAATGACTTGCTGGTGTAACCACTCATGTGCACAACCTTGCTCAAAGATTTGAGGAATGTGCAATCATTAACCATCAACCTCAACTTTGGTTTTGTGCACTCCTTTACATAACCTGCATGACAAAAGAGTCTGGCACAAAAGAGAATTCACTATCTTCTCTCACAGTTAACATCCCCCTTAAACATACAATGTGGTATTTTCATAAAATCCTTATTAATTGCACCGGTAGTCATTAAGCCAGCTGCAGTCAGCATCCAGCTGCTTGCACTCACCCTCTAAAGGAGAGCATCATCCTGTGCGTTGGCCAAAACAGTGACGTGAAAAACTACACAGTCAAATTAATCTATGTAAATTACTTCACGTGCTTACATATTGCACCTTTAATATGGGACTTACAAGGCAGTACAGACAGAATAATGGAAATTTTTGCCTATATGCTACATTTTTTGTTTAATTACCTAGTTATTGCAGCAGGAACACTGTGAAGTAGTGATGTGATCACTTTTATGTTACGTATTTTATGGTAGGAAATAATACAGGTCACATGGAGGATATGGACCAGGAGGGCGTAAATCCCAAAACTTGACTCGATCGTGTGTTTTTCATCTCACATGACTTCCATGACTCTCATTTTGGAAACCATCCCTCTCTGTAAATTCCATTAAACTGAACAGTGCAGACTTCTGCTTCGGTTTCTTCCTCCACCGATCAAAAGGTAAAATGTCAGGATGGTCTGACGACCGTCTCCCCCAGCTTTCGTGTCTTTCGCTGCTTTTATTTTGTCCTTTTGGCTCAGCAAACACGAGTTGACCATGTGCCAGCTGTGTTACGTAATATTAAGTTGGAGAACAGAACAGAACAGAACAGAAAGAGAACAGATGAGTCTTTTGTGAAGTGAAGCAGAGCGAAGACACGAGAGCGGTACCTCCTGCTCACTTCCGGGTTAGACCGCGCGTTTCTTACGTCCGGGCTCTAACTGACGTCCGACCCCGCCTGCAACCTCAGCAACCCCTATATCAGTCTTTCATTTGTATTAATTAATTTATATTAAATTAGAAATGTTTCCTCTCGTGATTTACCTATATTTACAACCCCTGTAATGTAAAAACAAAGGTTACCTTAGCGTGCACTCAGTTTATTTAAGGATTTTTGATCATATTTTGTCAGACTGTTAATTCCACTAACACCGTTCTGCGGCCTTCTGAGATTTAATTAGCTACAGCTTCTACCATGATAGCGAGTTATTAAGCCAACGAAAACACCACCAAAACTGAACATTAGCTGACTGGAATGATTGCAAGAGTAGTTTCTTTGTGAAAATATTTCACAAGTCCAACATCTTGCCAAATACAGGACTTAAGTCAGAGGCCTACACAGGCTACAAACGTTCTCATACGGCTAACGTGCAGCGTAGCAGGTTCCCTTCAGACAGTTCAGTCAAGGAACGTTAATATCTCACAGAACAGAGAAATTAGAAACTCACCAGGTGGAAGACAACCTTCTGGCGACAGAAAACATGATTAATCAGAGAACGGTGGGGATGACTGTCAATTAGTCAACAAACAAAACAAACAAACGAATCAAATATGGCGCGGGAATTCTTCCTCGCCTGATATCGACTTAGCAGCGGTGTGCTCGGTGCTGCCCCTGGTGGCCGCACCTGGGGGCCAGCGAGCAAGAAATAAAGCCTGCGTCACTTTTAATTTGATATGTTAATGTTTATCTTAATGGGAATAAACCCCTCTCCATCCTTCATTGGACTGCATTTTTTCTGCTGTTATAATTTTTGTGAATATTCCTAACTGAAGGAAGTGTTTATGTTCAATCTTCTAGGCATCCCAGATATTCATAATAATAATATGTAGGATACCAGCTCACTGCTCTGATATGGGGTCATACTGTAGTGGTTACATAACAGTTTAGGATAAGATAAGATAAGATAAGATAAGATAAGATAAGATAAGATAAGATAAGATAAGATAAGACTTTATTGATCCCACGCTGGCAAAAAGAGGTCATTATAGCCAGCAAAATATTACTATGCATATGTGTATTATGTATGGATTCTAAAAATACTAATTGCCATAAAAATACTCCTACCCATAAAAATGCTATTGTCAATATGCTTATGACAAAACTACCGATGTTGTTTAACATTTAGAGATGATATTAACAGTCAGCCTCACATAATGAAGCGCTTTCTCTTCCCAGCTGAAGACCGTCGTCAAAGTGCTGCATTTAAAAACTACTATCAAGGTAACATCAGCGCATTAAAATGCATAAAAACATAAAAAATAAACCCTCCAGAGTCAATTCAGTAGTCTCGTTAAGTCTCAGACAGCAGTACGCATGCGCGAACTCATATCCTAACCCGGCGGCAGTTCCGTGAAGAAGTCCAGCACGTGAACAGCTGACCACTATCTTGGTGACACATGCTTAGTCTTTGGCTCGGTAAACGTACAGATGAGTACTTAACGTACTCGCTTGTCGATTAACGACCCCTGAGCGACATCAACCGGGACGTTTTGTGTCGTTTCGTCGGTAACCGAGCAGGGCGCGTGGTGTGTGCTTTTAATGGGTGACACTTTCGCCATGCTACGTACATGTAGCCTCGCGCGTGCTCCAAACTGTTGCATAATCTGTCTCAGTCTTTAATAAACATCTGTAGTGTGATTATTATCGGACTTACCTGCGGATCCACCTGCGATAATCTGATGAGAAGCCTCCCGCAGGATGCTCTGTGGCTTCTTGGCTGTCATTTCTAGCGCTTCGAGTTTCCTGGCGAGGCAAAAATAAGAGAGGAAATCGTTAACGGTTATCTAGTGTTGTAGGCGAGCGTGGAGCAAGTCATGGGGGGCTGTAACAGAACGCCTCAGTGCTGTGAACAGCCAGCCTACCGGTTCCTTCCCTGCTCCGTGCTGAGGTCGCCCGGTTGACTGCCGCCGTCCTGCTCCTGTAGCAGCTGTGTTATCTGTCCCCGTGCTCTCAGGCTAGGCTAAGCTAATATGGAATCAATTAACGGCTGGTTCGTTCTACCCTCCCATTGCCTTGCAGCCATGAAGTGTTTGAATACTGTAAATAAAAAATGGATCAGCCCTGACCCCTGACCAGTGATCGATGTGAGGCAAACAGACACACAATGAGCACAAAGGTCATTTTATATTCATAAATGTGCATTTATACTTCAGCTTTGACACTGTTTGCACTGATGCTTATTATGCACTTTATACACTTGTGCTTCTTTTTGCGGACTATAATCAGTGTTATATTTATTTATCCAGCTACTGTACTGTGCAGCAGTCCAAAGGGGCCTTAAACCGAGATTATGTCATGTTTCTGCAGGTTCCAGCCTGACACACACTCTGATCCACCAAATGAAACTTGCTGCCTTAGTTTGATAACAATACGATCCTCCACCCATTATCTGCCTGCTGTGTACTGCATGTGATGTGTACTGTGTTTGCAAGTCTCAGGCATCACATTCATTATTGGTTAATGTTTTAATTACTGTTTTGATGAATTGCTTAATTGCTCAGTCCATAAAATGTCAGATTTAACCCAGGTGAAAAAATAGTATACTTAAGTGTATTAGAAATACAATTGAAGTATAGAAAAGTCATGATAAGTACACTTTTACTATGTGTGCTTAGTTTTAAGTATGTTTGACAGATGCTTTTCAAAAGTATACTTCTAATTAAATGTCTCCAAGTTCTACTTAAATGTTTTAATATACTGATTCTGCAATATACGATAGGGGTATTTCAAAGTACTTATCAAAAGAGTGCTTTATTGTAAGTGCATTATAAATTGTACTTAAGCGTTTTTAACAGTAATAAAGTGTACTCATGAAAAGTATACTTGTTTTCAAGTCCTTTGCAGTACACTGTTACCATGTTTAATTAAAGTGTACTTTAATTTCACTTCATTTGAAGTAAATTTAAGTATATTTCAACACATGTGTGATCTAATACAGTTGTACTGCAGGTGTGTTTTGATTGGTCATGAATCCTGATATTCACTGGTGTACTTCAGTACACTTAAAGTTTGGAAAAAAGTTGTGCCAATTTAGCAATTATTTACTTCAAGTATACTTGAGTACACTTAAGTATATTTTAAGGCAACAAAAATAGCGCAAAGTGTACTTCATCCTTCAAACCGGGGAAATGCTGATGACTCATTGTCTCATCAGTCAACTAATCAAATAATTGTTCTTGTCTCTATAGCGAGGCTGCGATCAGCTGAGTTCAGCTGGTTATAGATGATTATGCCTCGAGACATTTTGATAACATTTAGGTTTAGGTAAGAAAAGCATGAAGTCTGGCTCAGCCATTCAAAGGCACTACTGGTATCAGCGTGCAGTATATCGATTACTGATAGACAGCGTCCAAACCAGATCACAGAGAACGGTTACAAGCATCTGAGTGGTGTATTTTCATGGAGGTGGAATTTGCCTTTGGACAAAACTCATGAAAGTGGCTGCTCAGTTTTTCGGGTTTGCATAAGAGACACATACAGGCCTCTTTATGTAAAGCGCACATGGCCATTGTCCTCCGTCTCACCCCGACTTATGTAACATGAATCTCATATTTTAAAGATGTTTCAGATTCCTGCGTCTTCAGCGGTCAAACGTTGGGTGAGATCAGAGAAGTTCAGACTATCACGCTTTAGGTTTAATCATGTGGCTCGACCAGTTTTAGTCTACATCACATCCCAAAACTTCCTGTGCACACGTTTGACATGTGACAACACATACCTGTTATATAAAGTGACGTTTTTTCTCTGTACAGTGACTGCAGCTCACTCACTGACCCACTAAGACTTACTGCGGTGAGGTCGTCTCTGCAGTTTTTCAGGTCAGAGTAACGTTAAGATGAAAGATCAGTCAATTAATTCAGCTCTTAATTGATAATTGACAAATTGTTTATGTCAGTTTCAAGCAACAAGTGGTGAATTCACCGGCTCTAACTTATCATGTGTGAAGATTTGCTGCTTACTGTACTTACTGTACTTACTGTACTTGAGTATTTCCATTCTCTGCTACTGCACTAGAAACATTGTATTTTTTATTGTGCTGCAATTATCTGACAGTCACAGTTACTAATTACTTATGATTTGCTTATATGATATGGTAATATACTACTAATCTATCCAGTAATAGTATTTTAAATTGGCTCGACAGGAATGAACAACAATAAAATGCTCTTGCGTGTTTTTGTTAGTGCTAAAAATACACTACTATAATATTCTGTGACAACATGCTAAAGGTCGACCGGTCCAGGGTGTACCCCGCCTCTCGCCCGTTGACAGCCGAGATAGGCTCCGGCCCCCCCGCGACCCCGAAAGGGATAAGCGGCATGGAAAATGGATGGATGGATGGAACATGCTAAAGGTGTCATTCTGCAAAATTGAGTACTTCTACTTTTGATACCTGAATATTCTGCTGATAAAATACTTGTGTACTTCTTTTAGAGTAACATTATGAATTCAGGATTTCTACTTTTGATGGAGTATTTTGATACTCTGGTATTTCTACTTGTACTTAAGTAAAGGATCTACCTCCACCACTGCTGTACTGTAACTGACAACGTTTTTAAACACGATCAGCTTCTAAAATCGGATGATTACGAGGTTGTTAAATCAGCTCCACCTGCAGTAAAATGTTGCTTTCATGTTCATGCACGTGTAATGACAATCCAGTAACGTCAGATATATGTAATGACGTAAAACCCTGAATGTGGCTGCTTTGCAAAATGAGTATATAGTACATTTTGCTGATACTTTTGCTCTTTTTAGAGTAATTTTGCAGTAGGGTGCTTATATTTTTACTTTTCCATGTTTTCTGTATCCAACTGACTGATCTTTAGGTTTGATTACATTGGGCAGGGGGTCAAACTGTGCTTGGAAAACACTGTAATTTCCACTCTTTTAACTATGTGATTGACAAATCCATTCATCAATTAATAGAAAAGAATTGGCAGATTAATTGATAATGAAGTTAATCCCCAGTTGCAGCCTGTACATTACGACCGAATGAAAGACGCTTGTGAATCAGTTTTCTGGGAGAATCAATCAGGTGCTTATAAGAAAGAACAGAAGGCTTTTTAAATCTAAATGAGCGTAAACTGTGCACATACATCCCTTTATATTCTAGCTGGATATTGTTTTCCAAACCAAGCCTCTTTCATAATGACACAGCCAGCCAGTAAAATACTGCAAAGGGTTTAGAGTGAGGGTAAGAAAATGCCCGTCCGTCCAGCAACACTGCAATGTTGTACTTTAAATCCAGTTTTTGATTTAAACTCTTAGAAAGCTTGCGGCCTGAGCTGCGCTGCAACGTGGAAAAATTAGTAAAGTTATTTTCTTTTTTGATGAGCGATGAAGGCACGGAGAAGTTCAGCAGTGAGCCCTATAACGAGCGTTTCATTTTGTATAAGAGCGGCTGTGGAACAACAACAGCTTCAGACAAGCCGTAAAAATGTGGGATTTACAGCATATATTTGGCAGGAAAATGCCATTACCACTTTGACCCCCTTGGATAAGAAAGAGCAGAACAGCTTCCACCCCTCCAACCTCAACTCCAATAAAACGTGTGGACTGGGCAGGCTGTGTACAACCAGCACAGGGTAAGTATATAGTTTATGGATGTGCTGAATGAGAGATGAAGTTTTTTTTAGTAATCCAGAGTGTAGAAACTGTGTTCTTACTTACCAAGAGGAGCTTTGCTTAGGAGAAGAATTTAGTTTCTGTTGTATGAATCCTGTTTCTCATGTATGCTGGCAAAACATGTTCTGTAGAAGAAAGCCAACGCTCCAGAAAACAGGCCAAGAACATGAGTGATGCGTTCAAGAACATACATTATTATGAGACTTTCAAATTTTCAAGTGCTGTAAAAATGTTACACAAATGTTACACTGTACACTTTCTGTAATCATCAGTGTTCCCCCCAAAAATGAAAAGACAGAACAGCAGAATGACGAGCTTTCATAGGAATTATACCTGTGAAATAAATACTTACGGTTTCAGTGATGGAGGTACTCAGATCATATACTTCAGTGAAAGTAGTAATACCACGCCTCTTCATTACAAGTAAAAGTCCTGCATTGAAAATTTAACTGAAGCATAAAAACAGATGTATCATCAGCAGTATGTATTTGAAGTATTTAAAGTACTTATAATGCAATATGGTGTTTTTCAAAGTGGTTTATATTTACATGTTAAAAAACCTTTGAAAAACTTTAGTTAATAATAATTACTATAATAATTAGTTATTTGGTTTACATGTGTGTGGATGGCTTTTGTCTCATGTAATGCACATCAGATCAAACTGAACAAGAACTGGATTATTTAATATGTCATTTTTCATTCATTTATATTGTGACATATATCATTATTGGAAAAGACACATTAATGTTTCAGCAGCATGTTGAAAATGTTTACTGCATTAAAACTTTTGCATAAAATAGATTAAATTAAGATAAAAGGAAAAGATGGGCTAAAAAGAATCTATGAAAACAATCAACGCAGATCCGTTGTACCGTTTATTTTATTACCACACACACATACAACATAAAGACACCATCTTTCAAACACATTGTAGTACAGATGCAGTAACCAAACATACTCTGCTCTTAAATTACTCTGCTACAAAAAGGAAACTAAGTCTTAAAAAATGTGACAGTTGTGGGAAAACATGAAGCAAAAGCCAAAAAATGTTGGAAATAAAATAAATAACTAATACGGACACAAGCAAGACAGTGGTTTGATCCAAAACAGTTCAAGTCTTTCAAACATGGTGGTAGCTCTTGGATTTGTCCTCTGCTTCTGTTTGTTGATGATTTAAACACCTGATTATGAACATGCTGCACGTGTGCAAGAGTTCAGAGAAACCTGTTGTTAGAGGACCGTCAGAAAAATGAACTTCACAGATGCAGCATATCACTGTCACATACATCCCATCCCTCTCACTGTGTACCTCAGTAACATCACATTAACAGCAAATCTGGGCCAAACTGTTCACACGCTTCAATTTTATTTGACCTGCTTTATTCTAGATAAGTGTGCTAAATATTAACATCCTATTAAAACAATAGAAAAGGATTACAAAAGGTTCCTTTAATATGACCTTATTTTCTATGGGAAAACAGTCCTACCTCCTAATTTATAAGGAAATCCAACTTGTATTGCAGTAGTGTTGAAACAAATAGTTAACTAATTGATTATTCTACTAATTTTCATGATCAATTTGATTTAAGTAATTCTTAAAGTGAATATTCAGTGGTTCCAGCAGCTTAAATGTGAATATTTTTTTTTATAATTTTCTTTGATATTACATTTAATATCTCTGGACTTTGGACTGTTGTCAACTTGGAATCCTGCCAAAAACATTTATTTCTTAGAAAATAATGAGCAGATTCTCCTACAATGAACATAATTGTTCCTTGCAGCTCTTAATTAGAGTACTATTATATGGATTATATCAAATTAAGACACTAAAACTATGAAACTGAAGTCTCACATGCCGTATCAGTCTCTTTCAAACTGCACAGTACCTCATAAATGAATTTGAATTATATTTCAATGTCAAGTACGGGCGATGTTTTATGGTAAATACACAGTGACGAAGGACACTGTCTTCCAGTCGACCCGGCTCTCAGAGGGGGACAGGTTTGTTTTTATGGAAGGAAAGAATGTGAGGTCTGACAGACGGGAAGACATGAAGGTCAAAATAAAGGCAAAAATCTGAGTCTGCAGATCACTACTGTATGTTCAAAATGAATTCCAACATCCACTTCGAAGAAGAATTTAAAACAAGACATTACACCTAAATAAAGCAGAGCTGAAAGACTCTTTTGTTGTAGAAATAAATAGTCTAAGACGACTGATCCTGACATTTCTAAATCTAAATCTTCATTAACAACAACAACAAAAAACACTTGAAAAAATATCCCAGTACCTGTAAAAATGTAAAACCCGGACATGTAACCCAGCGCACTCCATATGAATGCAGCCTAAAGGAAACTGTCCTCATTGAGCCGTCCTCTCGTCAAACAGTCTTTGTTGTTCTTGCACAATTCACAGTAGCGTGGGGCCCTTGGTGGTGTAGTTCATTGCAGGGAAGTGCCTGCTGTCTACGTCCCAGTGGCCGAGGGGCTGGTGCGAGGCAGACGGGAGGCTGGGGTTCCAGTGGTTCATGTAGCTGGCCATGAGCAGAGTCAGCTCCAGTATCTGAGACAAGGGCAGGAACAGGTCAGCTCGGAGCAGCATTAATGGCTTTAACACGATCATGTGATAGTGTTTCATTTGATTCCGGGGAGCTGCAGGCCCGGAGTGGCTCAAAGAAGATGTGAAAACCTGAGAAACCCAACTGATCTGCCATTGAGATTGAAGCTACTCTCATTAGCTTCACCCACAGTAGTAATACGACTCTGTCTTAGGGCTCCTTTGAGATTCTGCACGTAAAATAAGAGAAACAAGCTGTTTTCTCCATTAGCTCTCGCCTGTGAGGGTATATAAAAACAGGTGGATATGAATGAGGCAGGGCTCTCTGTTCCCTCTCTTATCTTCAGAGCTCCTTTATAGCACTTCAACACCTTGAGCGCTCAATCCGTCCACCCACATTTCCGTTACGCCTCAGCTGCTGATGGTTTATATCAGCGCTTCCCAGCTTTTTTCTTTTTTTAACACATACCCACACAGCTCTGTCAGATGAACTCAAATACCCCTTCATCAACACCCCCTGTCATAATGTGCTCCTTTCACTGACGTTATGTGACACGAGAGACTACACAGTGCTGACATTATTACATCGTTATGTTGTGCTAGCTATGTGTCCATTTTAGCTATCTATGTCACCATTTACCCAACAACTTTGGCTAATTGTATCTTACTTTTAGATAACTATTCCAACTATTAGGACATTTTAGCTAAATATTTCACAATTTATCTAAGACTTATAGCAAACTACTATATCTGTTATTTTTAGCTAGCTATTTTTCCATTTTAGCTATGTCACCATTTATCCGATACCTTTAGCTAACTGTGCATTACTTTTAGATAACTATTTAAAGTATCTGTTCATTTTAGCTAAATATTTCACCATTTAGCCGATACTTTTAGCTAATCATATGTTACTTTTAGCTAACTACTGAAACTATTTTCGTTTTATCGAAATATTTTTCACCATTTTAGCTAACAGTTTTAGCCTACTATGTTATCCATTACTTTTAGCTAACTATTTATCCATATTAGCTATCTATTTTACCATTTATCCAATACTTTTTGCCAAATATGTTATTTTTATCTATTTCAACTATTTCTCCATTACTTTTTGCCAAATATGTTATTTTTATCTATTTCAACTATTTCTCCATTACTTTTAGCCAACTGTGTTATCTTTTACTTTTAGTTAAGCTCAGTATTGGAACTGCATATTCCATACTTTTAGCTAACTGTTCAAACTTCTCTGCTCGCTTGCTCACTAATTTTCAAGAACTCTCAATCACATCATGTTGTGTTCAAGTTACAGCTGACTCAAAATGTGGATGAGTGTTTTCAAATGAAATCTTAAGGCGGCACGGTGGGGCAGCAGGTAGTGCGTGTGCCTCACAGCAAGAAGGTTGCCGGTTCGATCCCCGGGCGGGGCCTTTCTGTGTGAAGTTTGCATGTTCTTCCCGTGCATGTGTAGGTTCTCTCTGGGTACTCCGGCTTCCTCCCACAGACCAAAAACATGCTCATAATTGGTGACTCTAAAATTGCCCCTAGGTGTGAGTGTGAATGGTTGTTTGACTTGTGTTGCCCTGCGATCAACTGGCGACCGGTCCAGGGTGTACCCCGCCTCTCGCCTGCTGACAGCTGGGATAGGCTCCAGCACCCCCTCAACCCCGAAAGGGATAGTCGGTATAGAAAATGGATGGATCTTAATTTCTATTTTCAAACAAGTTGAACTACTTCACAGTATTTCCATGTACCCCCTGATAACTGCAAAACTACCTGCTGGGGCACAAGTATCCCTGGTTCAGACCATCTTACAAAATGATCAATCAGACTGATCATTTGTGCAGATACTCATGATACTCGTGTCACTTACCTTTGGTTTAGACATTGCAAAGACCAGCTTCTCCACACTCTTCTTCCCGATTCCAGGCTCCCTCTGCTGGCTCGTGACCACCATGAAATCGTCACAGTAACCGCCGAAGGTAACGACAGACTGGTAGGAGTACGTGACCAGCGTGTGCTGAAAAACGAAAGCATTGCCGGTGTGAAACATGCAGCGAAGCAGACATAAACACGGAGCATGCTCCGATTTTATTGCCGATCCCAGAATAGGACATGGAATTCTTTGGGGAAATCATTTTGGTTTCTGCTTTTTTGAAGCACAAATTGAGTGTGAAGAAGCGTGACATAATTTCCAGCAACTTCTCGTGATTTTCACTTTGTTTTTCTCTCAGACGGTCTGGAAGCGCACGAGCAACGCCGCCCACCAGACCAAGAATGAAACAGATCAACATGGGCTGCTGAAAATTACAGAGCTCAAGCTAACGTCGTTTACATGTTGGAACTGCTGTCTGTCAGGGTCAAGAACGTCAAATCAGAGGCTGTCCATTTTAGTTTCTGGTGTTTGAAACACCACAGAATAAAAATCATTCCAGACCAGCGGTTCAACAAAGCTCTGCAGCTGTGGCCCGGCCAGCTCAGCGCTGCAGTTGTCAAAAGGAATCTCACTTTTTGAGCTATGAAGAGATTTTCTACATTCTGAAATGATCTAAACAAACTTTGCACATTCTCTTCTGCTGTGTTTTATGTAACAACACAGGACAGGGATGGTGTTGATGGAGGTACCCACACTTTGAAACTCACCATTGTATAGTCCAGCACACACAATCCATCTTCATTGACTGCCAGCCACACCTGGCTCTGCTCGACAGGAGAGGGGGGGACAGGCTGTGGGCAGGGAAAACAAAGACAGCTCATGTTTCAGGTGTAATGCATCCCAGTAAACATTACAGCTTCCTCTCTGGGTCTTCTTCAGGTCTCAAACTGGTCCAACCTGTGCTTGAAAGCTTGATGGATGGATGCGTTGGGGTTCAAGCCGACTGAAAAGCACTTTGGATAAAAGGCTGATGACAGATTTTCTTTAGGACTTCCAAGCAGGGACTGGACATAACAGACGAGAGCCTACAGGCGCAATGTTAAACAAGTGGACTGAACTTGTACCTTGGCACTGAAGAGTTTGGCTCCAAACAGGGGCCACTTCCGAGCCACGGTTAGGTATATTCTCACACACTCGGATGCACTGCACCCACGTAGCATAGACCACTTAGTGGCCAGACGCTCAGTAAGATCTCTGAAAGGAGAGAAGGAACACTGGTTAAAGTTTAAATCTCATCCGAAGCAAATAACAAGAACAAGCACAACAAAAACATCCTGCAGTATTTGCGTCTGCTCTGACCTTCAAATTCATCGATCGGTTTATGAGAAAGTGCCGCCACGATGTTTGTGTTGTTGTTGCAAGGGGATATTGCAAAATACATCAAATAAATCTGTATGAGGACATTAGGTTCTGATGTTGATGTATTTCTTTGGACAACAGTGTTTGTTTTACCTGAGCTGCTCTGAGCTGCAGTCCTGTTTGTAGCGTTTGGGGTAGAAGCGCTCTAAGGCCTGCAGGAGAATCAGCTGAGACTTCGGCTGAGGAGAGCCGGCAGGAGAGGAGGCAGCCGGTCTCTCCAAATCACCATGTTCAACCTGGAAGAAGAGCAAAAGAAGAGGGAGGGTTAGAAAGAGAAAGCTGGTTTTAAAATACAGAAATAATACTATGCAGTGACAGGGTTTTCATAAATGAAAATACCAGGCTTTTTAGTGCAGTAAGTTTAAATTGTATCTCGGCATCATCTTTACAGACCTGTGCCATGAGGGCAGCCACTTCAAGAGCCAGCTCTTTGTTCACAGGGAAGTGGCCTTGCTGAACTTCATCATTCACCTGGTACGCCAGCAGGAGGCGCTCTCGCTCCGTCTCGCCTTTCACCTGAGATCTGAAACACAGCCTGCACATGCACAAATGAAGAAAAGGCTGTCATGAAACTAGGTGTCCCGATAGAGGCTGGAATGATGCAGACTTCATTTTCAAGATGCACGAACACGCTCACGTCACCATAATAAAAGATGCCGAGGTGTTGTGTGTGTATGTGTGTGAGCTGGCCCCAGGTGTGAGAACAGAAATCCTACCTGCTCTTATACGTTAGGCGGACGATCCGAGTGCCCTCATTTTTCCCAGGATGCAGCTCTTTTAGGGCCTGCTCCCACTTTGAAATGACATCACAGATCTAGCAAAAGGGAAACAAGTCGGTCTGCAGTTCGCACATATGGAAGCTTTTACGTTATTTCTGCTTCTGTCAGCAGGTGGCAGCAGCTCCGGCTCCAGAGAAAGACATCGATCTGTTCAAAAATGTGCTGTTTCCTGTGTGAGCCAGACAGTTATAAATGTATTCTCTTCACTGTCGCTGGTGGGCTGGTTAAACATAATGGAAGAGTTTCAGTAACCAAAATGAAAAGTAAGTGGAAGCAACTCTTTTATCATGATTGAGTGGAATGAAATTACAGAGGGAGGCTATGCCTGTTGGAATAGAGCCCTATTCACATGGGACTGGTATTACCACGGGACCTCATGTGATTTAGAAATTATCCCCCCATGTCTGTGTATTTAATGACATTATGTCCCAGATATGATGTCATGGTTCTGCACGACATCAACCAGTCAGAAGCTGAGCGCCTCTTCTTCAGCAGCCACATCAGTAATACAGTTAAGTGTTGTTTTCCCCACTTTCTGCATTTGCAACAAGCAGAAATGCACATTTGCAGCTCATTTTGATCAGACGCTTTTGTGGCTGAACCTTCTCTTGTCATCGCTCATTTTAAAAGGTCAACAGAAAACAGATGCTAAAAAAGAAAATAAAAATACGCCCCAAAATCACAAAGATGCTGATTCACACAGGACGAATAGTATCGCATGACCTCGGCCTTTGGTGAAATATTTGTGGTGATTTGGGCACATTCATTTGGTGAACTGTCCCTTTAATTTAGCAAAACAGTCTTTTACTACCCACTTCTGTCCCTTTGAAATATTAGGTAACATGATACAAATATGAATAAATGCACCACAAAAGCCTCAGTGGTGTGTGGAGGGTTTCTTCCATCCGTTCATGTCCGGTGACCCTCACTCTTACCTTGGCAGACGGCTGCAGGCAGTGCTCCAGGTCTTTGCCCGAAGGATCATCAGTAAAGAGAGCAAACCCGGACAGCTGAGGCTTCCTCACGCCAATCCTCTGGTTCAGCGTATTAAGGAACTCTTCCACTGTGGTGGAGCCGTCAAAACCCACCACCTGTGCACAGGAAAAAAGAAAAGACACAAGTCATTCTCATTGAAGAGAAGTACCGGAAACCAGGCTGGGCTGAACCGCCTTCAGCAAATCAAGCGACAGCAGCTGCAGATTAGAACTGCAGATGTGCTGTTTAGTGCAGCGGTGAGAGAGAGAGTTGACTTTTTTGCCAGGACCCTCTGCGTTCAGGTGGGTCTACCTTCAGACACAGCAGCTACAGGACACCTATTACATGACACCCTTGAAGCAGTTTAAGAAAAGATGTCTCTGTGTTGGCAGTGTCGCCCTGCAGGTGACATTAAATACTGAAGCAGCTTTTTCTTAATTCTCCTGCAGGTAGCAACATCAACGCGTCCTCACATCTGCAGGCATAAACTGATGCTGCTGTATCTCTCTTTGCCTTTAGCCAGCGCAGGTTGGAATGTGCAGAACTGGACCAAAAGCATAAATCTGCTCCACCTGAAGGAAAATCTGCTGTTAAAAGTGAGTGAACCAATTCAAGAGGTTTCCATAGAGATGACAGTTTATCAGTGTCAGATTATAAGAACTGCATATGAATTTAAGGACAGTCATCACAAAGACTGAGTGTACTGAAATGGTGTGTTATGTTACCTGGTAGGTGTTGTTCATGAAGTGGACTGGGATGCTGAATGGCAGTGAATGGTGGTAGGGGTTTCTCAGCAGGATGGAGACGATCTCCATACGTGAAGGTTTGGCCTCGCGCTCTCCATTCTGCAGCGTTCGCTCCACAGACCTCTGACAGTACACCGCATACTTCCCCACCTCACTCCTGCGTGGAACACAGAGAAGTTAACAACAGATTAAAAAACTGCTCCAGGACTTTAAGGAATCATGGATCAGCTACAGGCTTTTGGGAGCCTCACCTTGGGTCGGCATTGCGTTGCAGGTATTGTCTCAGGTACCAAAGGAAATGTTGTTGAGGAAGGAACAGAGCCACACACAGAGACAACAGCTGCCAGCACTACAGGAAGAGGTGATGATGAAAGGAGAACAACTTTAATTGACAGGAAAATCTCTTTTCTGTCATGCATATCTGAAAATGGTTGTGTGCTCCAGGCTGACCTGTGTGAGGGAGTAGTTGTGTGGCGTCCGGCGGTTGGTCTGCTTGATAAGCTGACAGTACATTTCATTCTGCAGCTCCGGGTGGGTCAGGCACACTTGCAAAGCATTCTGGGCCAGCGAGGTGTGATAATCGACAGATGGCGACTCGACCAGCACGTTGATGAAAAGCTGGCAGGACTGCAGAGAAGGAGGGACCGATACTTAATCCACTGATGGCCAGCAGGTGGAAGCAAACACACACCAGAGACTCCAAATGCATCTTTAAATTATGAATATAACTCAACTCCAGGTGATGATATTATCCAGGTCAGAAGAAGTGAAAAGACAATAAAAATACATGACATGAGGTCAGCGCCAGTCCAAATGTGCATGTCATTATTTTTGGGAAGCGAACTTTGTTCTCGTCCACTGGGACGGTTGAAGACAAAGACCCAGTTGATCAGTTTTCATCATTTTCGTCACATTCATTAATACTTCAAAGGCCTGAAGTAGAGCTTGAAAAGTGTGTCACTTCCTTTCACTCTGCTCCTTTGTGTGTGTTTGGGACTGTTTTTTAAGGCTGGCTGGTCAAAGAGAGCCGATCCATTCAACTTTCAATCCTGTAGCGTAGTGACGGTGGCTGATGGGGCTCTGAAGCATGAGTCAGGCATGGGAGGGGGCTTCTGGGTGGGCGCACTGAGGGCTACAGGGCTGAAAAGCGTGGAAAAGGATCTGCCATCCTCCTACAAGGTCCCTGTTCTGCTCTGATCCCATTTCTCCTCCCCCATCCTGTGGCGTCCATATCCATTGCTGCCACTCTCTGAAGGCCCTGACCTCCCATGTCTCCTCTTTAAAGGGGCTCCTTTCACACTGGCTGGAAACCAGAGGAACAGTTAGCCTCAATCAGAGCAGATAATCAAGGCCATTATCTCTCTTCCACACTTTTAATGAGCTGGGGCCCTTGTCCTCGAGCCTTTGATCTGGTTTAGAGGCGGGAGGGAGGAGACGAGGAGGGCCACAGAGCGCATCCAGGAGTAGGAGGGATAATGGGGGCTATGGTCTGGGCAAACTGGTCTAAGATGGGCGATGCCTTGAACAGACCCACGCAGTGAGAACCGGACAGAAAAGGAAAGAGGAATCCAAAGAAAGGGATGAAAGGAAGAGGAGAAAAGTAAGTGGAAGGGAACAAAGGAGACAGAGAGAGGGCTGAGAGGCGGACAGACCGACCTTGAAAAGCTTGAGAGCTTCAGTCTGAAGCGCTTCGGAGGGCAGAGTGGTGAGAGGCGAGCGCAGACCCTCCTTACAGAAGCTCAAGGCCTCGCTCTTCCACAAGGCAGATTCTGGGAAAGGAAGGAGAGGCGCGCACACAAACCCACGCAAACATACGCACGCACAGACAAACATAAAGATTGAGTTTCAAAGCCGTAATGACTCACCAGCTGACACGAATTCACACACAGTGCTCCAGTCGTAAAAGCAGTCTGCAGTGTGGATTAAGGCTGTCACACAGCGGGGATCAAAATAACACGGAGCATACTGCTGTGCACCGACTACATGTGTCCAAGGGGAACAAATATCTCCAATGCTGTCACGAAGAATATAACAGTTTCGCATCACCTTCACTGCAGAGCCATAGACGAAGGACAGATGATGTTATGAGATAGTTTTTGTGTGAATCACAATACCCATAAACAATGTTTTGACCCTTTTATTTCTGGTTTAATAAAACCTATCAAACTGCTCAATGCATCGGCGCTAAATAAGAAGCTT
This sequence comes from Chaetodon trifascialis, assembly GCF_039877785.1. NCBI lineage: Eukaryota > Metazoa > Chordata > Actinopteri > Chaetodontiformes > Chaetodontidae > Chaetodon > Chaetodon trifascialis. The sequence goes on from NC_092069.1 coordinate 21,792,327, forward strand.
TGCCTAAATAAAATACAGTATAAAGTTAGAAATCCAACTTTCAATACTTAACAATTTGGGAAAACTGGGTGCTACAGACACACTTTGGCTGACACTCAGAATATTACTACACTTTCACTCCTGGCATGATGTCAGTGCCTCTAAAATCCTGGCGATTGTGCGGCTTTATTGTCTTGCAGCTGGATTTTCATAAAATAATCATCAGCCAACAACACGAGCCTGCTACGGCCCACTTTTTGGACTGGGTGATAACTTTGTAATCATAGTTCTTAACACAGAAAAGATGAATAAACATTACAGATAACAGGGATTTCTCACCTGGGTCTCCTTCTGCATCGAGGAGTTTTCCAATCAGCTGCTCGGACTCTGTGCCCACCTTGAAGGTTGCGCTGCTGCCCGCTGCCACCGTCAGGTGATACAACCATGTGTCCTGAGTAGAGAACAGCATCCTCATTAATGCACATACAGGAATTAATGAACATGTCCTACCTAAGCATAAATTACAGTTTCATTAAGATATTCCAGTACCTTCTCCTGCTTGGTGCCGATGAGCAGGTAAGTAGGACTCTGGTCTCTGGGTTGGACCACTAAGGTGCAGTGGGAGGAGAGGAAACCTCGACTGCCTGTCTCATAGTCCTCATCCGAATCACAGGAGCGATCCACTTCCTGTACCGAGGCCTCCCGCATCTGCAGCTGCCCCAGAGGCAACTGAGACAAAAACAGAGAAGATGTAAACATGGACTCAAATAAAAGACGGTGCTAAATAGTATGAGACACACCTCAGTATAGACAGATTTAAATGTGTTTATTTAAACCAACTTGACATAATTACAACTTCTTTTTCTAGTCTAAACAACTGTTGTAAGCACTTATCCTGTATTTGTTAAAAGCCTATTATTTTGTACAGATTAAGACAACAACTGTGGGGCATGTATGTGGAAACCTTTCTGGGGCAGGTGTTAATAATCACTGACAAAAGAGTGAATTAAAAGCAGGCGAGGGCATGTCAGTAGACGCAGAGACTAGTTTCACAAACCTTATCTTCCTGATTGCGATAGTAGTAGAAGACTTTTCCAACCAAAGAACACCAGACCAGCTTGGAGTGTCCATGTTTAACCTGAAACAAGAAGAAAGCAGTGCAGAAAGCGTCAGGATCAAGGCTGTTCAAAACAGTAGTAAATATAAGATTTTTTAATATTCTTTGAAACTCAGACCAAAGAGCCCTTCAAAAGCTCGGCAGATGTTGGTCAGGGAGCGTCTACATCTGACCAGCAGATGTCCCACGAGTGTGCAAATCAGTGACCTCAACAACAGTTTGAACACTCAAACTGGACTTTTTTGTGTGTGTTTCCAAAGCAAAGTGACAACTGACTGCTGCCAAACGCAAACAGTCCATCCACGCTCTGATTCCTGCACTCAGCCTCGTCTGAGCCAGCTGCAGATGATGATCACACATCAGTTCCCGCGACAGACTTCTTCCAGAGTGTTTTAGAAATGTGAAGCGATGATGTCAAAGGAGGACGCCGTCAACGCGAAGCCAGCTGTGCATCACTCAGGAGGGGTCGCCGGGGTTAACAGCCCCTGTCTGAGCTGAGATCACGTCATAACCAGCAGATCAAAGACAAGCACTGGCGAGAGGACGCGGGCTCCATCATTTGAGCTGGAGGCTGACAGTCATCTGTCAGAGACTCGTCACACACGCCCGTCAGACGTTTGAGTGTTGTCACTTCACCAACACACAGGCATCGGCTGAAGAGAGGCGGGTGGAAGCGAAGGAGAGCTCAAGCATTCCAGCAGCTCGAGCCTCATCTCCGCGTCCCAACATGCTCTGTCTAAGCTCGTCCACCCCAGAGACAGACACTTCTATATCTGTCTGAAAGAGGACATTTAGCCTGAAAATGGGTTATCTCTGGCATCCTCTTCAAGGAGAAAGCTTGGCTAATCTACACCTCTTGTATTTTTGCAGCAGAAGTGGGACAGGGAAGTAAAGATTTGTAAAAAAGAAAAAAAAAAGGATTTAAATTCACCTTGAACCCAGTTTAAAAACAAATAAAATCAACTACATTAGTTTAGTAAATACAAACAAGTACATAACAGACAAAAAGTTTTCTTATATCTGCATGATTGTTTGAAGTTTGAGCAGCTACAGGTGTCGGCTCCCCTGAGGATTACTGTAATATGGGGTCATCATCTCTGTGCACTCAGCAGTTTTTTGTCACTGCTGAACTTTGCAATCTGCTGAGCTTTAAGACGTATATGGCATTAATGCTACCAAGGCCAAATGCTCCATCTCCAATGTTAACGAAAGAGAAATTATTTGTGTATCCGCCCTGTGATTCGATCCTTTTCAGAATGTAATGTTTTCTTCCTTGGCCCGTGCTACATCGTCCAACCAACTTTCATGAAAATCAGGACAGTAGTTTTCTGTAATCCTGCTGACAGACAAACCGGACCAAAAACATAAAGCAAAAGCCTGTTGCTTTTGTTGCCTACAAAGCGAATGAACCTCCTGACCTTTGTAAGCCAACCTCTCACAGTGGGCTTGGCGCTGGTCTCCACGGTAATCGGGCTGCTGGCCTGGACTTTGAGTATGTTCTGCAGAACCCTGATCCACTCCTCCAGGATGTTGGGTGAATCGGCGGTCAGATAGAAGGTCTTCTTCTCCGTAATCAACTGATTAAACGAAAAGGGAGAAAAATGGGAGAAACGTTGAGCCAAGCTGACTGAGATAGCATCATGGTGTCAGAGTGAGATCAGAATCGGCTCCTGAAGAGCCAGGAAAACATTCCAGGCCAACAGTGCACCTGATGTCATTTTAAGCCGCCTCTCTGGTATGCAGCAGTAAAGCTCCGCTGTGATGCTGCGCTATTATAAGACTGTGTAGCTACACGAGCCCTCTACCAACTGTCTTTAAGTGTTTGCTTTCATGCCACAGTCTTCTGAATCGTAGAAAAACTGATCAACCAAATCACACTCTAAGATTTCAGATGTTTTCTACTCACTTGAAACGTCTGCGCTCCTTCTCCACGAACTATCCGGCAGGACGAGTTCAGCTCAATCTGACCCTGAGGTTTCCTGATCACGTCGCTCTGAATACACACACAAACACACACACAAGAATCTCAATTTCTGTCCAAAATCATCACGATAAATCTCATCATAAAGTCTGTAACTGCAGCGACCGTGTACATCTTTTTCATTTAACCTGACAACACAGCTCGTGATAAGATTGTGCTTCGACTGCAGCCATCCGGCAAGCAAACACACAAAATTTTGAAATATTCGTGCAATGTTTTCTGTGCGGACGGCAAAACCTTAGAAGGAAGCAGGCGGGCAGGCTCACTCACGGGAGATTTGTAGTAGAGGATCTCTCCATTCCTCAGGATGAACCAGCGACGTTTCCAGGCTTTCACCTGGCTGCCCATTTTCAGCAGGTACCCAGACTTCTCCAGCATCTCCTGCACACAAACAGCACAGGAGCCATTTAAACACAACTGACTGGTCACACTGCATTTAACTTTAATGATTTATGTGTGATTAGATTAGAGCTGTGCTGATTTAAACAAGCAAGTTGCTGTTTTTTCAGGCATCTTGAACGTAAGTCACAGGGTGGAGGTGACAGCTGAGTATAAAACGCAGGACTCCACTCACAGGCCCAGTGCTCTCACAGGAATAGGAGGAGGTTCGCTGGACTTTATGCTCCGGTTCGGAGTAGTCACTGTCCAGGGAGTAGGCATCAGGAGGGATGGCATAATCACTCTCTGAGCTGATGGAGGACATGGACACACCTAGGAAAAACAGGAGAAGGTACGATAAGATCCTGGCTGAAGGGAGACAGAAGGCTCTTCAGTGGAAACTCCAGACTCTAAGATCACTATGAGATATGATCAGCATGTGACGCTCAGTGCCTTCCAGCAGTTGTTTTGCAGTTTTGAGTTTAAGTGGTGAGTATCTGTAGCCACTGAGTGCTGGACTCTCTTGAGCTGCATCATCTACTTCTACTTCAGTTAATGATCTCAGATGCGTCTTGGTACTTTCCGTACTTACAACGCAGCTTCTTGCAACTGCATACCATCCTGGTGAGCAGGAACACTGCCGCCTATCGCAGGCTGGATTTCTCTCTGTATGAGTGCTGAATGATGGGGCAGAATGGTTCTCCTCCTAGCATTAATCATTCATGTTTTCTTTCTTCCTTTACTTGCATTGATTATCTTTAACTTCCACTGTAAGCCATTGTAAAACATGGCAGTTTTTCCTTGTTCTTAAGATTACAGCAGTACATAGTTTCCTCGGTCCTGTCTGCACTGGAATCTGCCATCCTCACCTCTCTTGACTGCCCGCGGGCTCCCGGGGACGCTGCCCTTCCTGTCTGGGCTCAGGATGGAGGTTCGTAGGCTGGCCAGAGAGCTGCTGTCGTCCTCAGACCCAGAGTCATCATCAGGTAGAGGCACGCTGCTGATCTGAGTGGCTTTCTGAAACAAACCATCAAAATCGTATTCATGTGATTTCAGTCCAGATGAAAATGAGTCTGGTCCTAAAAGTCAAAAGTAAAGCACATATCCAGCCGTCCTATATCAACAATAAAGAACATGTCACTCACCCCTTTCAGTGTGGTATAGACTGGTACACTGATATTCTTATAGATCAACTGGGTGAACGGACCTGCCGCTGGATACTGGGGTAAATTAGAGCCTGAAACATACACAGGAACATATTTATTCACAGTTTATCTGATTTAACGTGTTGTCTTTTGCATATTACACAACGTGAACAGTCAAGAGTCACAAAGTCTGTAAACTGGCTCTGTCACACAGCATTATCTACGTATAAATTAGCGAACATTAGCTAACATTCGCCATCATGAGCTAATTTTCATGGTCTGTTGCAGTGAAACCCCCTCAGCATTAAACTTCTTATGAATGTAGGTTTTCATTTGAAAAAGGATTATCGTTATTACTTTTGCTATTTCTAGTGTCATTTCTTCTTTTGTAGGTCACATAGTCTTGCTTTTAGCTAGCAACAAAAGCTAGCTAGGCAAGCTAGCAGTGCAAGCTAGCAACCCCCATCTCTACAATGCCATTTATACAAATACACACAATACAACAGGACAGCACATACAGAACACAAAACATAAACAACAATACAACAAAAATCAGCAAGACTTTATGAATTTTTAATGACTATATCACTGAGAATTGTTTAGAAACAGCTCAAAGATGCTGCACTGTGTTTCAGCCCCTTTCTCTTATTAGCAGTCTAAGTCTGCATAGCGGCAAAGGGGGAAACGAGTCATAATAAAGGTATAATCCAAATATAACTGACACATTTGCAGCAGGACTGTATGCTTCCCGAGCAGCTGACGCACTGGTAAAAGCCATCTTACAGTCAAATACGACTGGTCCATGGTATTCATTTTGCCAGAGATCAAAATGTTCCAACAACAGATGCACCTTAAGGCACAAACATGAGAGGAAGCTGAATAAGCTATGACTTAATCCACAACAGCCGCTTGGCAGTCAGCTCCATGTACCTGGCAGTCAGGATATTGGAGCATCAGAGCGCTGTCAAATCTCACTGTCTGCATCCTGACAAAAAGGATGATGTCGGGACAGAAAGCGCAGCGGTAATTACACCCAGACCACGTCCTTTCATCACAGCTGATTAAAAAGCAGCCTCTCCCTCAGCTCCGCTCCTGTGCTCTTCCTCAGCTCTTCAAAAAAAAACAAAAAACGAGGGAGGCGGAGATCTGAACAGCCTCCCTGAGAGGAGCCCACACCTGTGCAGGTGTGCGGAGCCTCAGGCCAGAGGAAGTGACATCAAAGGCGGCAATGACAGATCCAAACCAACCACACACTTCCACAGCAGCTTTAGCATCAGCTGAATGAAATATCACTTCACAGCACTGACTGACTCCTGCACCACCCAGGCTCATGACACACACTCTGGATGTCAGTGAAGGAGTGGATAGCTGGTTTCTCGTGTCTGGCTGCAGGGGACTCACCTCGTCCGGGGCCCCTGGCTCCAGGACTGGCCTCTGATACTCTCATTCCTGACTTAGCCACAGCGTAGATCCGACTCTCCTGCAGAGATCAACAGAGTCAGAAATATTCCTCTTCACGTCACTTGAGCATTTATTATATACACCGTCGGACAACACAACATTTTGGCATTGAGATCTTAGCTGAAAAAATCTTTAAAGGAACAGTTAGATGACAAGATTGATACTGCTCTCATATTTGCACACTGTGCCACCAGCAGCCAGTTAGCTTAGCTTAGCACAAAGACTGGAAGCAGCCTGGTTCTGTCCAAAGGCAGCACCTGTAAAGCTGACTAACAAACACTTATACATCATCATATCTTGTTTGTTTAATGTGCACAAGTGTAAAAAAACCCCAGCAGGTTTGTGTATGAATTAAACAAAAGCGATATAAGATAAATCACAGGCTTTGGAGGTGCTGCTCGGTGGATTATATTATCTTTGGACAGGGCCATGCTAGCTGTTTCCCTCTGTTTCCAGTCTTTATGCTAAGCTAAGCTAACAAGCTGCAGGTGGTTGCTTTCTAATTACCATACATACATGAGATGAGTATCAAGCCTCTTATAAAAGCTAGCTTTTGTCATACCCATGAAGGGAAGCGATGTAAAGGAGGCGTCGGTGGCTTCAGAACCTCTGGATCCAGCCGATCCAGTTCTTCTGCGAGTCCCACAAAGGAGACTCCATCTCGGGATGGCTCCTCTGATCCTGACCCCTCCACCACCCCGTCCATGCTGTCAGGAAGCCCATCGTCTATGTCCGTTTCTTCCACAACCTGCGAGAAGGGCAAGGTGGCAGTGCCCGTGCTCTTGAGGGTGGAGGAAGTGGAGGATGGGGTCATGATGTCTATGCTGACGTTGAGGTGGTGGAGTCTGTCCAGGCTGGGCTGCGGCTGGCTGTAGTGCTTCTTGACCAGCTGGATGCTGTCTCTGGGCGTGAGCGGAGTCCGAACTTTGGGTAACGTCATGCTTGTGCCTGACTGGTGAACTGAAGGATTCGGGAAGGGGTTGTTGGTGGAGGGGGAGCGCGACAGGAGCGGGCTCTTGGGCGTCAATCTGATGGTGGACTCCGGGGAGCTCGGACCATGGGCCATCTCGTAGGCTGAGGATGAAGAGGAGGAGGAAGAGGACGAGTGAAGGCAGTGAGAGCGGAACTTGCTGTTGAGCTCATCGGAGGAGTTGTCTCGGTCAGAGCCCCCTGCCCCACCTTCTGGGCCCACTGGGAGCTCTGGTCCACCAATGGAAGCAGGGCTGCTGGGACCGTCCCTGCTCCAACCCTGACAGAGCACATCATGGGCTGCAAGGTCTCCGAGGCAAATCCCTTTACTGCACTGTTCAGGAGTCCTTTTCACATCTGAGGAGACAGATTAACATTTGAGAAAGCCGACATGCCACGAAGGAACTGTTTCTAATGATGTGGAGGAATCTGAACGAGAGCGTTAAGAACAGGTTATGCTCACGGAGTGGTTTAAAAACTTAAAGTTTATGGGCAACTCGATGCGTTTAGAAAATGTTTTTGAGTGACTTCAGTGAATCAAAACCGCAATCCTTCACAAAGGAGCCAAACACTTACAGTAGATGAAGAATTACTACTCATAACCTGAATTTTTTGGTGGAATATTCCAGCTCCGTTCCAGTCATGTGATCAGCCACACTTGAATTAAAACACACGCTCACGGCTTCAAAAGCTTCCTGCTACCCATCCTGAGATAACATAAATTAATGGCGGCACACCTGTCGGCGAGGTCTTGATATTAGAGGCGGCTCCGCGGGGACCCGTCTGTCTCCAGCTGTCATCTTGGGCAGGTGGTGTGCCGGGGCAGCTGGGAGGAAACAGCGGACTGCTGGGCACCAGGTGGGTATCCATTACAGGGGAGGTGGCAGGGGATCCAGAGGATGCAGGTTTCTCTAAGAGAGCTGCAGAGGAAAGACAACACCAGTGACTCAGTCTCCTTCCCACTGGAGCTCTGGGAATATATCATAACAGATACTTCAGTTCCCTCTTTGCCGACACGACCTTTAAGTGAAATAATCAAACTTAATTATCTTGCATTAAAATGGAAAGCTGACAGCGCATTTTGTTTGTTTGCAGATGCTGACAAAGACAGCAGTATCTGCTTTTTGGGGGTATTTTTAAGGTAAGATAAGACAGAAAATGACAGCATTGCATGCTTACAGTACAGCTATAGCACAGACTGCAGTTTTCACCTTGCAATTTGTCCTGCAGCAACATTATCTGCTCTGTCTGCTTCAGGTTGGCCATCTTCAGCTGCTGGTTCTCTTGCTCCATCTGCAACAGCGTAAAAGCAAAACTTTCAGCGGCGATACACAACGGCTACACGACATGAATGAGCTGGTGTGGTGATTTGATGCCTCATAAAACTGTTTCAGTACAAAGATACGTGAGACGTCCTTTATAAATAAGCATTTCGTAATTCTGACCGGTTGCAGGCAAAACTAAAGTGTATAAGCAGCTGTAGATAATGCTCCTTTAATCATCGGCATCTCTTGCTGCCACAGATAATGTCTCTCAGCAGGGTGACGGCTTTAAGAGGCTCTTACTTCAGTCAGGGGTGTTTCTATACATGTGTGAGCTTACCTCTCTAAGCTTAAATGTGACCCAGTCTTTAATCTTGGCAGCCTTCTCCTCGATAATTTTTGCCTCCTGGGCTCTGACTAAGATCTGTAGTGAGAGAAAACAGGGTTGTGGATTATTTCAAACTACATTTTGTGAACATAAACGGACATTTCTGTTCTTTATCAGATGGCTCCGTCCTCACCTGTTTTTCCAGCTGCATCTCTAATCTCTTTATCGCAGCATCTTTTTCTTGAACTTGACTGGTCAGGTCCTGATACTTTCTGTACAACGAGCTCTCCGATTCGCTGGTTTGTATGTTTGCAGACTTCAGCTTTTCTTCCATGACATGGATCTGAAATGCATAATTAGAGCAGTGAACGCACGAGCGCGGCCAAAAGACGGCTCAAATTTGCACGGTTCGTTTAGTTTTGATGGGCACCAGACAAAGCCAAGAAGAAAACACTGAGGATACTTTTGTGGCAACTCTGACGAGAAAAACGCTTTCTAAGCCCTGAGGTATGTCTTGTTTTTAAAGAAAGGGCACCATTAAATTACCACCTACAGAAACACCTGGAGCAGCCAGTAATGACGGCAAATCCGAGATTAAACACGACAGCAAAAGAGAGCAAGTGTGTGTCATATGTACTGCATGAGGTTTCTTATCCTCAAACCACATTCTCCTTTTGTTAAGTCCCATCAAAGGTTGACTCCTACTTAGTGGTTACAAGTCCAACAAAACAAAACGAAATCCAACTGACTCTGCAACTTTACCGATCCCAATTTTAGGATTTCTTCACAGTGTTGAGCATGAAAGTTCAAACAGTTCTTGACCTTGAAAACTTCAATTCAAGGTCCACTTATTAGCTTTTTCCAAAGATTTCAACTTTAAGTCACAGCCTTCCTTAAATACAAACTGAACAAATTGCAAAGAAAGACGGTGAGAGGCAGTTGAATATACCTTGATTTCTTTGTCAAATCACTCGTGTGTGGGGAAAAAATATGCAAAAAGATTTCTGTGTTAACTGACTCAGAGTTTTCTACTTTTTCGATGATAATTCTAGTTTATTACAACTTGGGCCCTAATTGCCGTCAGTTTTGATAACACTGCAATTAAAATGGATCTTAGATCAATGGTGCAAAAAACATTAGCGGTCAGATGTTTACACAGGCTGTAAATAAGAGAACATCCATCCATTGTCTATACCCAACTATCCCTTTTTGGGGTTGCGGGGGGCTGGAGCCTATCCCAGCTGTCGCTGGGCGGGAGGCGGGGTACACCCTGAACCGGTTGCCAGGGCAACATACACAGACAAACAACCATTCACGCTCACACTCACACCTAAGGACAATTTTTAGTCACCAATTACCCTAATGAGCATGTTTTTGGTCTGTGGGAGGAAGCCGGAGTGCCCAGAGAAAACCCACGCATGCACGGGAAGAACATGCAAACTTCACACAGAAAGGCCCCGCCTGACCCGGGGATCGAACCGGCAACCTTCTTGCTGTGAGGCACGCGCACTACCTGCTGCCCCACCGTGCAGCCCAAATAAGACAATAGTTTAGCCAAATTATTTAAGCCACCTTTTTCAGGGTAAAATCAAAATCAAGTCAATAATAATCCTATGAGGAGTAGTATGGCACGTTTTACATGACATTATATTCATTCACTCTTTCCAAGGCGACTTACAAAAAGTGCATTCAAAGTCAAAAAAGGAACAAAAGCTATCAGATATCATGAAAAACTGGAATTGTGACCCTCCCAAAACAACATGTTCAGAGTGCAAATTCTTCAGACTTTCAAGGCTGAACCACTAAACTTGCCTGTAACGAACTACAATTTTACAGTTCGCCTTATTTTACAGGCTGTGGTGAAAAGGGTGAGAACTGCCTTTATACCTGTTTCTCAGCGCTCTCGGCCCGCTGGTCAGCCTCCGTCACCCTCTGCTCCAGCTCCTGCATCTGGAATAGAGACAACAGAGGTTACAACACAGGTCATCCACTCCTCAAGAGTCACATTTCAGGTCATTTAGAGAAAGAAAAGAGCTACAGGCCAGAACTGCAGGTTCTGGCAAGACACATCCCACAACCTGCCACAAAAGATAGACCACCAAACAGCAAGGCTGCCTACACAAACACACACCTACAGATTCTTCATAATCGCTGCTGCCGTTGGGAAGACATTTAAAAGATTAATGTAGTGGGAAGCTTTAACAGCACAAGTGTGTTAAGAAAACATTCCTAATCAAGAAAATCTTGTAAAGGACAAGAACGAAAATCAAATATTTTACTGTTTATTAAGGAGCGGCACTGAGAGCAGAGGGGCACAGACGCACTGTGGAGGCTGCAGAGGAGGCTGAAGGTCTTTCACGTCGCGGCCGCTGCTCAAACAGCAGTGCGATAGAAGAATGCCACCGCGTGTGTGCACAAGCGTGCGTCACCTTTTGTGCAAGCACGCATACTCGTGCTTTCAAAGGCAAACACTGTCCATCCTGCAAGTATGCACACATCTGCAAGCGCCCTCTCTGAGCAACCCGCGCACACACGAGCGCACGCACAAAATGCTCCTAAATGCTCGCACACGTTCGACACAGCGCTGCGTTCTGAGTTCAGTGACCCAGGTGAAAGAGCACAAACACGCTAATGGATTCACTCTGCTTGAGAGACGCATCTGAATTCCTCCCGTCATCTTTGTTTCCCGTCCCTTTGGTACTTGCTTTCTCCCTTCTCGTCACCTCCATAAAGACCCTGATTCCCAGAATCCACCACTCACGGCATTTGAATGCTTCCTCGCAGCCAGATTAACACTCACTAAAGCCGGAGCGCATGTTGATGGTTAGTGGTTGGATGACTCTTCACCTCAAGGTCAAAAGCCTTTATTGTGAGTCAAAGGCTTTACCGAGCTTGAGCCAAAGTGCAAACAGCACTTTGTCCTCTATTCAAAAAGCTAAAATAGGAGAGGCAACACAGCACTTTAGGTGAATATAAAGCACAACAGAAGTCACAATGCAGAACACATGTGAGAGGTGGTCATCAGAAGAAGCAGCAGACAGCATTTTCCAGGCTGAAGACAAGTTAGAAGACCTTGAGTCATGGGATTGAAGTGTAGCTGACACAAAAGCCTAAATATCTCATTATGTCTATTAAAAATGTTTTCAAGCTACCTAAAATACCTCCACGTACCCCTGGTAACTGCAGAAATACCCTCTTGTGTACACGCACTCCTGGCAATCATCATCTGTGCCTTCAGTTCGCACTCCAACAGATGACCTGATGGCAGCAAACTGGCCTCTAACCTCAAGCCTATCAGATAGGGACGCAGACTGTGTAAGGTGGTGCTGTCAGTTTATCTCTCCGTCTATCTCTGTCTGTTTAGTAACAGCAGAGTCCAACTGTTGAGGCCTGAGTCGCTGAGCAGGCGAGAGACAACTATGTCTGCAATCCAGCATCTGTCAGGCCACAGTGCAGCAGGCTAACCTCTGCAGCTGAGGGCTGAAAATGGACGGGGTGGGAGTCATGTTTCGGAAAGCTTTGTATTAGTTTGAGTTGTATATATCGCCGGACTTGCAGGATAAGCCTGGTGGTATCCTGTATTTTTCTTATTGTCAACAAATCCCATGAAAAGACCAACAGCGGATTGATCTTAGAATTGTCTGTACAGCCGAAGCCTGACATTGATTTACTTGCATTTTGAAAATAGTCCCCTGTAAATTTAATCTAGTTGAGTAACTTTTGCTTAAAACTCCAGACGTTTTCGGAAATGATTTACCCATTTTTAAATATTTAAATCTCCACTTGGAATGATTGGGCTTGTGGTTGAGAGTCACAAACATCCTTAAAAGCGGTGAGAGGGACTAATGCGTTGATGGTTTTGGCCTTTTCGTGGGATTTATTGACAATAACAAAAATACATCAGCAGCTTCATCCTTTGCCGCATGCCTCTGAGCTGAAACTGTAAATGAAAATGACAGATTGTTGGTAAATCTTCATTTGTCTCAGTTTGTTTTTGCAAAGATTTGCGCAGAATAATCTTGCAGGGCAGCAGAGCGTCGCCCCTCCTGCTTTAGTATGGATTCCAGAGGACCAGATAGTATCCAGGGAGGTGCAGATAAGATGAGAGCAGGCTGCAGACGACAGATCATCTGCTTCCCAGGCGGCTAACAGATCTGTCACAGCTAGATGTCTGTTTACTGTTACTGCCAGAAGCTGACAGACGTTTGATATCTGATCCTAAAGACTGGATTTTCCTGGTTATTTAAATCCGTCAATATTTGTCCAAACCTTTCATCTCAATTTTTAACCGTTCCTGTGATCAGGATCTGAAAACCCGATGCTGAAACTGGTCTTTGTCGACTCCTAGTTGTACACATTGGCAACACTGATCACAAAGGGCATTAATTTAACTTAAAGAGCAGAGAAGGAGTCATCCGATGTTAGCTTCACTGTGAAATATCAGCTCACTTTGTGCTCCACCTGCCTCTCAGCTTTAATCATTAACCCTTGTGCACAGCTGACGGTTAGTAACGACTCCAGCTCAATCATTAAATGTTAAACCCCTGCACAAAGAGGGGGGAAGGAGGACAGATAATGGAAAGAGAAATAAGGCTTCAGTAGAGAGCGAGAAAACTAAAGGAATCAGTCAGTGTGACCAAAAGCTAAAGGGTATTTTAATCCGTTGGACTGCTGATAAAGTGGTCGCACAAAGACAAAAGCGTAAAACCTCACAAGACGGCTCGCTCTCAGCCAATCCCTCACAGGGTTAAACACAGGCTACGGCAAAGCTAATCAACTACTACACGACAAACAGGGTAAGCCGAGTTATCAGAAAGAGCTGATCCAAACAAATCCTCTCCAGAAAATAAATGTTTATACACACAAACGTGAACCTCGTGACCTCCGTGCGGTCGTCCTCGCTGACTGATACCACTGGTCCGAGGCAAGTGAGGGCGTTTTGCTCCTGGAGCCACGTGAGGCTTATGGAAGAGATTAATCTAGTTTGTCCAGTATTAGATTATCCAAGTAATGAAAGGAAACCTTGAAGTGGGAATACCACCCAATTTAAAAATTCCTCTGAATGAGGTATTTCTATATTGTGGGACAGCCTAGTAAACCAAACCCTGTGGATATGCAGTATTTGCTCAGTGAGGCTTCTGATGTAAAGCTCGTCTCTCAAAGGTCAATCCCTGACAAGGCTGGATTCATCATTTATTGGATTGTGGAAGTTTTGATGAGCAGAAAGTTTCCAGTATTGTGACTGTAACTGGTCAACTGTGTCTGCAAAGGCAGCAGTTACATCTCCGACGTTTCCGGAGGGATTTTTCCTCCATTGTTTTTGATTGTTGAATTATTGAATCATAGTAACTTTGGTGCTAACTTTCACTCATTCAATACTTTGTATTAGGGGAAAGTAAATACCTGCAAAACTGATATTTCCATCAACCTGTGTGTGTTTTGTGCTGATGAGCTAATGTAAGCTCATTAGCATGAAACATAAAGCTAACACAAACACCAGCACGTTTGCATTGTCCGTGTCAGCATGTAGCTCAGAGCACCGCTGTGCCTCACAGAGCTGCTAGCATGACTGTAGACTCTTCAGATGCTAGTTAGCCTCTTCAGAACTGCTTTTCAGATGGTCAAACAGCTGTGGAAATCCCCTCCGCCCACACCTTTCCAGCGTCACCCACCTTTCCGTCGTGGGGTTAGGGTCAGGGTCAGGCTGTGTCCGAGCACAGCTGTAACTTCCTGAAACCGGCGATTTGACATTCACACCACATTTCACGCCATGATTGGTCAGCTGTGTGGTGGTGAGAAAGGAGCCAGATCTGCTGACTGGTCTGAAGCACAGGGCCACTGACCAAGCTGCCGTATCGAGTGAAAACAGGCTGTGTTTGCAATCAGCTGACTACGATCAATTCTGCGCCTGCACATTGCCCTTTGTCAGGTCAGCCGCTTGTCCGATGAAGACCCAGACCTCGTCTTTTCCCGGCTCTGAACCCAGAAAAAGTCTTCAGCTCTTCAAATCTGAAGCGGACCGACTGACTTTTTCAGACCAACTTTTCCTCTCTAATTATAAAGTGGCGTCACTTCTACATCAGAACACATACTAAATCCTCTCCTCATCTCCTTCCAGTCTCTTCCAGTTCTGTCTGTATGGAGAAGTCTCTGTTTACAGGCCACCAGCTGACAGCTGTCGATCGCACTTTCCTAATTCACAACAAAAAAAACAAAACCTCTTAAATGGAGTACTACTCATCCTGTTACACTCCTCACAAGGCAAATGGGGCATCTCCTCCTCTCTCTTCTCCTTCACTCGCAGTCAACCTCTGGGGATAAATGCCATGTCACAGGCAACCACGTCAACTTTTTTTTTTCATGTTTTTCCATACCAAAGTGGGTCAATGCGTAAAACACTCCTAACTTGGCAAGAGAGGAGATGAAGAGCGTGAAGCAGACTTTCCAAACAGCAATAACATGACGGAATGGTAGTCACTCAGCACCCTCCCCCGAAAAAAAACTCAGAAAAACACACTCAGCAGCACGGGCCTGCACTTAAACGCAGCGCTGCGTGTGTGTGTTTGTGTGTATGCATGTGTGTTTATGAGAGAAGGATTGAAAGAGAAAGTGAAATGAATTAATTAGCCTGTTTTTTTTTTCTTAGCAACAAGGCCAAAAAGACCATTTAACAATAAATACTGTGTATTATTAACTTGTGTGTTTTTATGAGAGACAGAAAGCAAAGGACAGTAATTAGTCCATTTTCAGAAAGCTTGAACTGCCTTCTCGTCTCGGCATCGTGGCTGAAATGAACATTTATAAATGGGGAGCTAACAGTGTGTGTGTGTGCGTGTGTGTGTGCGTGTGTGAATGTGGGTAACACTTTTTAATAAGTTGAGGCGAACTGCAACTAATGTCTTTATTCGTGGGTAAGGGAAAAGGCTTGCTCTGTATTTTTCTTATTGTCAAAAAAAGTCCCATAAAAATCAACCAAAACCGACAACACGTTCACAATCAGTCCACCTCTCTGCGCACTGCCTTCCATACGCTGTCCCTCTTTGTCCTCCCGAAGACACAAATCTTTAATGACAGGTCACAAATATATCATTTCATTTAAAAAAAAAAAAAAAGGCTGAGTAAGCTGGGCACTGTAGTTTTCCAGTAAATGTTCTTCAAACAGGAGAAAATGGTGAATTTGTTGGGGACTATTTTCAGATTAACACACATTTGGTGAGTTAAATGAGACCACGCTTCATTCATTTTGACGCCATCTAACTCATTTCCAACTAATCAGTCACTAATGAGTGATTTACCCATCCTGACATTCACATCAGCAGAGGTTATTACAATTACAGCAGCAGTTAACTTAATACTTCTCACAAAAATCAAAGACATGCTGATTTCAGAGCTGCTCTGATGGAAAGCGTGAAGAATGTTTTTGGTTCTTTCAATCGTCGTTGGGATTTCCACTGGTGTTGGATAGACGTCTGCTGCTTTTCACAGATGTAGCTATGAGGAAAGATGACATCCCTGTTCTTAATCTGTCCTGTAAAGCTCTGACTTCTTTGTTGCACTTCTGGTTCCCTCGTCTTGAAATCAATAGTTTTTATGTATAGATGTTTGCTTAGATGCCTGAAATCAGGTGTGTGGTTCATACAAGCTGAACGCCCTTTGTTCTACAACATGAAATGCATCAATTAATACTTCAATTGTGGATTTTGAAGTTTTCACGTTTCTTAAAGAACCGGTTTCTAGGATTTAGTGGCATCATTGTCAGTTTTTGGTCTTTTGATGGGATTTTACCAAACATATCCTTCAATAAATGAACTTTTAGGATGCTAACTCTTTGGCTGATGTAGTCCTCCTGCACGACTAATGTGCTGGAAGAACCCTTTATTAATGACTTTCTCTCTGTTATGAATGTTAGAAAGTGTGTGTGTGTGTGTGTGTGTGTGTGTGTGTGTGTGTGTGTGTGTGTGTGTGTGTGTGTGTGTGTGTTACTTGGGATCCCACAGACGAGCTGGAGGTCTGACAGAACCTGACAGAGGACACAGCAGGGAGTCGTCCTGCTCTTATCAGACTCGGGTCATGTTTGGACTGTAAACATCCTGCTGACTGACTGACTGAACCACTCCAGAATCAGAGATGATACAGAAAGAGCACGACTGCGACGCTGCAGACGAAAGCAGCCCCGGGCTATTTGAGCCACTTGTAAAGAAATCAGCTGAAAACTGCAGCGAAGGCGAGTTTTTCTGCCGCTCCGCTTGCTTCTCCTTCCTCTAATCCAAACACTTCCACTCTGTCTCTGACAAATCTTCAGAGCTGAGCTGAAGCTCCCGATGACAGTTGATTAGTTTCCAAAGTGTCTGATAGTCAGGCTTTACAACAGCCACAACTTTACAAGCATTTGGCCGGTGGCTGGCGGTTATTTCCAAAACTTGAGGGGAAGCACCAGAAGCGATGAGTTAAATGTTAAATATCCATCTTGGCTGCGACTGTAGCCAACCTCTGATGACACAGAATGAGTGGACCGAATGTTTACGAAATAAGCTCGGTAATCTCATCTGTCTTAACGCACACGCATAAACATACAATCATCCACACCTGCATTTCTAACTGAGTCACATGCTTTAATTGTCTCCTCATGCATCAAACTTTTAAAAACACTGCCCGGAGAAGGAGAAGAAGAAGATGACGAGGCAGCGAAATCTGCACAGTGTTTGGCCAGAACTTCTTGTGGCGTGGCTTATGTTGAAGATGAAAGCGGCACGGCAAGTTTAAACAGCCACAGATTCAGTTCATTTTACGTTATTTATGCCAAATCCGAGTCAGGCCACATCATCGGTTCAAACATGTGACACATGCTGATGTTTAAGCTGAACAAAGCAGGCGACATCTTACCCAGTTAACTCTCATCCGTCTGTCCGGAGAAAAACGTTTCTCAACCACCTAATCCACTAATTTAAGTTTTTTGACAAACCTGCCACTTTCAATCACTTCCTGCCTTTTTAGCTCTTTAGGAGTGTTTGGTTCAAAGCTTTAAATTTACTGATCTGACTCTCAGCTACAGTTTTCAGCTCTTGGTTGTGAGGCTCAGGATGAGCTAAGCAAACTGGACTCAACACACCCTGGACAGACTACATTTCCCATCTGTCTGGGGAATGCTGTGCTCCCCCTCCAGCAGCTGGAGGTCGTTTCAAAGGAAAATGACAGCTTGCACTTAGACTTTAAAGTTTTTGAGGTAACTGCTCTCATCAGGACTGGGCTGCTCCGGCTCTTCGTAACTCCATTGCTATGCTTCAAACTGGTAATCAGCCACGGGGTGCCCTCGCAGTGCAGCAGCTGGGGACCTTTGCTGCATCGCTCGCCCTCATTTCCTGTCATCTCTCCACTGTCGCTTTCTAATGAAGGAATACGATTCCCCCAAAAAGTGAATCTAAAAAAGCAATCGACCTTGCAAACGAACAGGAAGTCACCATAGCTGTAACACATCACAACATAGTTGCAACATAACAGTCACAGGGAAAACAAGACACGAAACCTAACTGCTAACCCTTCAGAACTGTTGGTTTTAGAGTTGATAGATGAAGGGAAATATCTGATTATGCTAATCTAACTTATATTATGTGGTTAGATGATAGCATGTTTTGTAATTGCAGGCATGTGAAATATAACTTACATTAAAACTAAACACTTTTTTCTCACATTGTCTATATTCCTCACTACATTTTCACATGCTAGCAAGCTAACATTAGCTTTGTAAGTTAAGCTAACTGATTTAGTTCGCTACACAACTGTTTGTGTGTATATCAGCATCTAGCTTCTACATAAGCACGAGTTTGTGTGGTGTGACCTGTTTCAACATATTAATGTGTGAATCTCCACTCCTGCGTTACAGCCAGGATAAGTCTGAACTTGTGAAGAGTTGGTGCTTGTGGCTCCAGAGGACTGAAACCCTTATCAGAAAAACTCCAAGCGCGCATGATGCATGATTTTCTCTCCTACCTTCTCTGCCAGCAGCTCTCGGATTTTCCCCGCCTGGAGCCGGAACCTCAGCAGCTGCATCTCCAGAGCGACGCAGCGCTTCTGCCAATCCACGCTGGCCACTCTGACGGCTCCCGACCCGCCGCTCTCCAGCACGTCGGCCATGGCGAGGATTCAGACTCTGGTCTCAGACTGCACTGGAAGGCAGAAAACACAAGTCTACTCAGCTTTTTATGCTCACATATATTTGAGTTTGCTGTCAAGAGTGTGTTGGTATAAGTGCTATGGAAATAATAACTCTGTCCACAGTGATCAGTCATATAATGTGCAACTGTTCACAATAATAAGGCAGCGAATATCAGCAAACCCTGTGATGGTATTTCCTCGAGCAGTCCAGCTTCTGTTTTCATTTACAGCACAGGAGGAGAAAAAAGTGACTTAACCTCCATGAATGCCCTTTGCTGACCGCACTTCCCATGAGTCACTGAGGAAACGTGAGTAAAGCAAACACTAATGATGAGTCCACAGTGACATGACTTTAATGAAAGCTTCCTCTCACTTTCTGCGTTGCTCTGTGACATTTAACCACAAAGAAACATACGTGCATACACGTAACACACGGCCTAGAGAGAGCGCCACAGCCGGAACCTTTGGTCCTCTCCGTCCGCCGCCTCTTCACATGCCCACACACACTGAACAAAACCTCAGCAGGGGGCGGTGTGTCAGTGGGGGAGTTGGGTTCATGCGTGCAGGCTCCCAGGCCTGCCAGCTACAAAGCAGGTCAGTGCTTTTTAGCCAAATTACCTACTAACCCAATCCCCTGCCCCCCCCCCCTTACCCACAACTCCCTCGCCATGCAATCCCTTCTTAATTACAAGGCAAGACTGAAACAGGATCCGGCGCAGCACAATAGTGTCTTTCTGCATGACAGTCCCATCACAGCCAGAGAGGGGGGCCGTCAGCTCGCCTCGGCAAAGAAAGGAGGAAAGAATGTGTGAGGATGAATGGGCTGAGGGCTGAATGTGGGAAACTGGGGCGCTGAGGTTATTTTTACCTGAGGAGGATTGACTATTGGCTATTTTTCCCTTAACAGATACTCATTCACAAAGGTTAAGGCCCTACCGTGCAAACTCTATAAAAGTTTAACTATTTTGAGATGAAAGTAGCCATAACAATCAGCTCTGGGGTCATAACTCATGAAAGCCTGGTGATGATGCTGAGATGTGTGAGATTTGAGTGAAAGTTTGCATATCATTAAGTAAAAGTTGAAGTGAGGATGACTTGAGCTGAACAGGGTTTTATTCTTCCATTCTAGTCAAGCGAAGACTGACCAGAAGGACGAGTTTTTCCACATCAGGAAGTTAAAAAGTTAAGCAGTATTCAGACAGACTTTAAGTGCAGCCAGACACCGTCAGCAGAACAGCAGACGTTCAAAGTCCAGCAACTATAACTGCACCATGGCACTCCCTACAATTAGCATGCTCATAAATACAGGCCTAGCAAACAAATTACAGAAGTCATGCATGTGGAGGTTTCGCCAGCCGACCGCTGTGCCCAGGCCGGACAGTCAAGGTCCAGATACCGACATCTCCCTCTCTCTCTGGGGCAGACTGGAGGGTATGGAGGTCAAGTAAAGCAGGAAGCTGGCGTGGAGGAAGAGGGGAAGTCAGACCGCTTGAATGAGGCCTGCTGCGCCACGCTGGGACAAGCCAGGACAGACGAGGCCAGGCCCTCCTCCAGGAGAGCTAACAGCTGGGTGCAAACAAGCCATTTGATGGTTAAACACTCAGCACTTCCATGCTAATTCTCCTCGGAACAATTCCTTTAGCGCTCTCTGCTTGTTGGACATAAGGGGGTTGTTGCAGTTCATGCCAACCGGTGCCAGGAACCCAAGCGAATAATCAGTAAGTGCAAAGTTAAACTCTCTCAAGGAAACCAGAGGTTGCACAAGGCCACATCTCCTCTCTGGATCGGTGTGCATGAGGGTAAAATCAGCCCCACATCACCCGCCTGTCAAGCATGAGGTCATTTTCACTGTGTGGGAGTAGCGGAGCTTTTGTTACAGCTAAGATTTAAACTGGAGCCATTTTCTCCTTTTGCACGAGCGTAACCCTTCATTGTGGGACGGTTTATAGAAACGCAGGAGACAGCTTTTCAGAGTCTACTGTTTTATACCATCTGATAAATACTATCCTCGCCTGCAGTATCTTCCCTGGCTGGTACAGTATGCCAGGGCGGAAACATTCAGGTGGGAGGCGAGGAAAAAAAAAGCCAAGACAACAAAAACAAGCTTTCCAGGATCTGCATGGAAGATCCATGTTTGGTAACACGAGGGCCACCCAGAGCGCGCGGGCGGGGAGGCGCACGGGGGAGCCGAGGCCCAGAACGGTGAGTCCTCTCCTGGCTGCGGACAGACGCGAAGGCCCTGGGAGCTTCTCTACTTCCATCTAGCTGCGAGAACTTGCACGCAGCCGCGGCCAGAGCAAACAGCAAGGAAGACGACTGAATGGAAACGCCACCGCAACGATCCCAGCAGGATCGTTTCTACGGCTGCCATTTCCACTGACAGTTATACTGCATTACTCCTCAGACTGAGTGAGATCTGATATCCAGCGAGGAGAGTTTCTACTCAAAAATATGGAAGCTCTCAGAGATCGTTATGAAATCTTTTGGACGGACGTTGACTGTGGTGTTTCTGTCTAGCCGTTGCAAAGCCGGATTGTCTGAACGCACCTTTTCTCAGACGGAAGCTTGAAGGTGTGCGGCACTCTTCAGAGGATGCAAAGAGCACAAGTCCCAAGTCCTCACATCGACTAGAACCTCCTCGATCACCACATATTCAAACACACGCTCCCCGGCCAGTCGTAACTCTTCAGCGCTTGCTTACCAGAGCAGACAGACACACATGGAGATACACACAGAAATAGATTGGAAACAGACACATGTGCACACACAAACACACACACACACACACACACACACACACACACACACACACACACACACACACATGCTGACACACTGCTGAGCATGCAGCTGCGGTGATGTAAGTGATTAGGTGGTTCAGTGATATCATCCCCACCAGACATTTCAAATCCCCGCCGTTGTTGTCTCTGCCGAGGTCCAACTTGGCTTCCCTGCATTTTGGCATCCAACCCCCCCCCCCCCCCCCCCCCCCCAAACAAAAAAAGACTCCCATCAAACAGCACAGGAGCATGTGTGTAAATCTGGGTCAGTCGCCGTAGACTCGTGTCAGCGTGGCAGATCTCTGTGTGTACAAAAGGAGACAAAGACAAATTACCCGAGAGCACGAGGAGTCAAGTATGGGTGTGTTAAATATTGCCTTATCTTCTCCTCTGCGGCCCCATATGTTTAACAAAGGAGACCTCTGCAGACTCCCGTCCGGTCAAGTAGGCCTCACAACTTTTGTTTAAATTAGTGCCTCACTATTTTGGTCCCATTTTACAGCCACAGCTGGGATGCAGGCCTATAAATAAAGGAGGGAACTCTCCAATGCAGCCACACATTTTTTAACCTTTGACCCTACTCTTGGAAATCAGAGAGGTTTATGTTATTTGGAGCATGTTTCAAAACTTATAACAGCATTTGCCCTAGTTCTCATTGTTATCTTGCAATAATTCAGATTCGAGAGGCAATTTTAACTGAGCAGTTACTCACGTTAGACATTTAAAGCACAACAGAGGCAAGTCTTCAGCCGACTTTTTAAATCATGAATATACCTCCTGCTTATCCTCCCAACATCTATCATCTTATCTCTCGTGTCTTACTCCCCCTCCTCTTTCTATCTGCCTCACCCCTCCTCCTCCGACACCTCCATCATCCTGCGCTTCCTCCCTCTCCTCCTGCAGCACCTTTCCCACCCTCCCATTCCCTCCCCCGTGCCTCCCTTCCTTCTTTCCTGCACATCCTCTCCTCCTACCTATTGCCAGCGAGCAGACCTGCAGCTCTCTCAGCTCAGGTTAATGACAGGCCTCAGCAAACTGACCACACTCATTATCAGTCTCAGCCTTAAACACAGGCTCTGACATTCTTCTGTACTGAGGTGTAAACATCTACCTCTGCAGCTCTGCTGTCCTGCACACACTTGAAAACCTTCACTCTCCTGCAGCACTGCAGGGCATGGAGAAAGGATTTGTTTCTGGAGAAAAAAAATGAAAGCTTTATAGTAAGAAACACCCATATTCATATATTGTGAATCAGAATGCATCTTCTGGGCATGTTTTAGCTTAGGAAGGTGTTCAATAACATCTATGGCCGCTGCTGGAGGGGTCAGATGGATGCATGGAGCAGTATCTTGATTTCTCCACATATGCACATTGATGAGAAGAACCAAGAGTGTGCATGTGTGGCAGACGTAAATACGCAGTTCCCTCTAATGTCAAGCAACCTTCTTTTCTCGATTCACATCTAGACTCTATATAGCTTTAATAAATGTTTTCAGACCCACTCCAAGGGCGAGCGGTGGCCAAGAGTTTGCCCAAAAAAGGCCACAAGGAACAGGTGTGCCAGACGCGCACAGCTTAGTGGAATAGTAGCAACCATAAAACTGTCTGTCAGCGAAAAGAAAGAGTTCAAGCACACTCCAGACATCTCTCAGAAATACTGTGCTGCAGCTGCGGCTTTTGTCCCGAACAGCCTCCCGCACGCCGGCCGAATCTATCATTTGACATGAAAAACAGCGCGCGATGCGGCGGAAGCACTGAGATAACCCGGTTTGGCTCCGCGCGGAGCTCCTCACAGCTACTTTACCTTGTGACTTTGTTGTCTCTCCCCCCCTCAGTCGGCTTTCTCCGCTCACGGACACCTTCCCCGGTAACTCGTCGCAGTTCGGCTCATAACTTCCTCTTCAGTCCGTCGACTTTCTCCTCTCTCTCATCCCTCATTCATTTCTTTGTCAGTGTTTCATGCCTTGTGTCGCCCCGTCCCGCTGCTGTCCTCCGCTTTCTCTGGAGCTTCAGTGGGACTCGGTCTGAGCTCCATTCAACAGACTCATCCCATATTCCTTTAAAGGGCCCATTGCAGGATCAAATTTCTCCAGGAGTCAGGCCCCCCCCTTATGCGCAGGAGCTGCTCAGGATATTGCATTAAGGCTGGCTCGGTTTTCTTTTAGGATGTAAACACAGTCCTGTGAACATTTGTTTGAGCTGAAGGAAAAGCTGACAAAGTGACAAAATCAGAGTTTCTTTAAAAGCTTGACACTTTGAAAATTAAGGTTCCCAATCAAACATTTAACATATAAAAATACTCTGATTTGAATCATCTGTTGGTTTTCTGCAAAAAAAAGAGAAAAAAAATCATGCTAACCTCAGCATGTTAGCATTTAGCTCACCAACTAAAACAATGCTGGCTGAATCCACTAACGTTAGCTCTCTTATGACAGTTTCATCATTTATTATCGTTACTCAGCCATTTTCACTTAAGCTGTTAGCTTCGGTTAGCATGTTAGCAGTTTGACAATGCTAAGATGTGAATGTGAAGCAGCTGTAATGTCTATTAGTGTATGTTCACCATCTTAATTTGCTGTGTTAGCATGTTAACATTAGCTCATTAGCAGCACTAAGCACAAAGTGCCACAAATGAAGCTGACAAGTGTCATTAGCAAGTGTTCATTAATGAAGCTAATATCAATTAGACAAACTGAGATTTGACCTAATGATGGTGTTACAGCATATGAAAAGTCATGGATAACCAGCAGCACTGTGACGTTAAGCTAATGTTGCGCTAGTTCAGTCTGGATCAATGTGGTGGACTGAGTGAACCACAGGCAGACATAGACATGTAGCTAGTGTGGCTAAAACATCTTAAAAACAGGCTAATCTTTCAGAATCTATGCGTATGCAAATATTTTTCATTTTTAAAGTTTAACTGCTGGGAACAAGATATCTCCTACTTCACTAAAAGTATTTTCAGTCTCAGTTTCCCACATCACACTTGTGTAATTTGCATATTTGACCACGATCTGCCTCCAAACCAGTTACGATGTCACAAAATTATCTTGTGTAAACGGAGCACATGGATCCTTCCCTCTTCAGCAACTTAAAAAATCCCTGAAACATCAAACTTTGCACATCCATCACTCTGGAGGGTCAAAAATCCAAGTAACAATGAGTACAACACATTTTTAAGTGGAGGGGGTGTTCAAGTAATTTGAAGCAGTCTGTTTATTACCTCTGATTAAAAATCAAGAATTTAAAGACCACCATGAGGGAGCATTGAGAAGTCCAACTTTCAGGTTTTAAGTAGCCTAATTACAGTATGTTTGTTTATTGGCAAGGCTTGCAGGCTGGGCTTTACTGGAATCAAAAGTTGTTAAACCACTGTGTGCAGCGTTGCAACTGTAATGAATCATTATCTGGGCAGTAAAAGAATTCTGAGGGGATAATTTAGGAAGGTTTGAGACCACACCAACAAAACACAAGTGCACTCAGGTCTTCATCCTCTAAACCTCACAAGGATTCCCTCAAATGTCAGAAATAGTTCACAGTCAAGCTGCTTTAATCAGCGGTGTAATTTCGAAACAAATGGGGCCTAATCAAAAAGGCAGACTTGTGGCCCTGGTGGGAAGATCGGTTTCCTTTCTGTAGTCTTTGCACATCTCCATCTGGAACGCTTTATTATGTCTGTCTGAGCATTTGCGTTGTTGCCCGTCACACCTAAATAAATAATTCTCATTAGTTTCTAGCTTACTTCTGCATTCACATCGGATACTCAAGTCATACAACAGAAGTACAGCAAAGCGTCTCAGCACAATATCAAGAAAACAGCGTTTAGAATCTAATTATAATATAGCCTGGAATGGAACCATGGCATGATTTTTTTTAACTTTGCGTGCTAATGTAACAAGCATGCAGTGGTGTGACACACCCTGCTGCATCCACTGACAGAACGGCACAAACACTGAGTGCATGCATGAAGACAGAATCACACACAGGCCGAGAATGCGCACAAATAACCACAAGTATTCCTCAGCTGTGCAAGAATGGATCATTGCGCCGTGTGACATGGAACTAAGATCACATGTTCACATGGAAGCACTTCAGCAACTGAGTACACTGTTCGACCTGCTCCAGAGGGCATCTCTGTATTATGACGCAGACGTTAGCTAGCTAGTTTGCTATCATGCATGGCCTTGCTAGTTGCTCTGGAGGGCTGTCCTTACAGTAGGTGGTGCTTTGAGCTAAATGCTAACATCATCATGACAACATGCTCATAATGATAATGCTAACATGCTAATGTTAAGCAGTCAAAATGTGTACCATGTGCACCATATAGGTTGAGTTTGTCAGCATGCTAACGTTTCCTAATTAGCACTACATAAAAAGTGCAGCTGAGTGTTCAGGAAGTGTCGGACAAACTGAAGTTTTGACCTGATGGTGGCACTAAATTGAAGATTAAGTGATCACAATCGATATCATTATTATTGTTGAGATATTTCAGTCTGGAGCAAAGTGGTGGACCATCCAACTAACAGACCGCCACCGCCATCGCCATCCAGAGAGCGAAACCGCCAGCAGGCTAAAAAGATTCTTCTTTGACCCACATCTGGTTCAAGCCAGATTTGAATATCATTCAGAGCACTAATAATAACCTGCTTAGACAATATTTGAAGTCCCACATAGTTGAGACAATTTGAATGCCAGTTTAAGGCTTTAGTGGCTTTATTTGAATGTTTACTTCTAAGTGAGAGTTTAAGTGGTGACTGATTGTTGTTTGTCCATTTACAGCACTGACACAGCTCTGGATACCTGCCTAAAACTGTATGAAGTGCCAAGCAGTCTCTAATGGGTGTGAATTACTCAGGAATACTGTAACAATGCTGAGAGTTATAGTCCACAGTGTGTATCAAAATGTTCTGATATGATTAACTGTACTTTTCGAAGGAAAATGCGATCAAATTCCATCCTGGAAAAGGTCCGTTCTGGAGGTGGGAGGGGTGCGTTTACAGCAGGGATTTCGGCGCTGTAGCTAACGAGGCTAAAGGCTCTGCCCTGTGTTGCACAATAAGTCAGTGCCTCAGTGCTCTCAGTCAAAACAACTGCTGTCAGGCCTACATGGTTTACATGCCAGTTCTTGGGCACAGCTGCCAGGGGGAGGCAGGACAGTAGAGCGGGAGCTTAAGGCCAGTTTCACCAAGTGTTCGAAGATTAATGTGTTTTCTTACAGCTATTTAACCTCCAGAGCTGTGTGATGACCCAGACCGTGACCGGGTCACTGAGCAGAGACTCAAATGAACTATCCTACACCGAAGTTCTGGATGACAGTGCATTCACATATATTCAGATACATCATAATTTGTATTTTTCTTGTCAACAAATCCAAACAATGAATTGATTCTACAAGTATTTTCTGTGCAGTCAAAGGCTGATTCAGCTCATTTCTCTCCTCCATTAATGTCTGAGAACAATTAAAAACCCGTCAATGAGTGACAGAGCTGCACTGGTGCCTTCATTAAGATCAACATGGCCATTTTGGTTATTTTTGAGTAGATCCAACTGTTACTACTACTGCTCTAAGTCAGACCAGTTGAAATGTTGTTTCTCAGGTGGAGGGGATGGTGGTGGAGCGACAGCGAGGTGAGATGACTACCAAGCAGCAGACCGCTGTTCAAGACATGGGGACATTTTCCAGACCTTTTTGTGGCGACTTAACTCAGTATTTTAAGCCAAAACATGATCTTTTCCTCCCCATAACCAAGTGGTTTTTGTGCCTAAACCTAAATAGACCTTAATCACAGCGCTGTCACAACAGAAAATTTTTAAGTGAAAAGTAAAGAACCTAAAGAAACGTAAAGTTGCCAACATTTATTGTGGCGACTGAGTTGTGTGGCTGTTAAAACACCAAATCCATAGCTAAAAATAGTCCCAAACAAATGCATATTATTTTGAGTTTGTTGAGGATTAAAGTAAGAGCTGTTTTAGAGATTCTCCTCAGTAGGAACCAACGGGTTTGGGGCCACAAACAGGAAGCTGTTCAGGATTGAGAGAGAGATTGTAGCTGATTTCGGTCTTTTCAAGGGTATTTGTTGACAAAATTTAAAGTATAGTAGAAATACTGGCAGCTGTATCCTTAAGTTCTTTACTGGTCTCTTCAACATAACAACATCTAACATATAACTCTCTGACTATGAAATCCATAACTGAGCCATATCTCTGAAATCAGAGATATTTCCTGTAGCATCTCAGGTGATAGACTGGACCATAGTAACACGCACACAGTGCTTCAGTTTCAGAGTGGCGGAGGGTACACTGACATAGATTTGTCAGGACAGTTTAGTTTTCAAAGTTCCAGAAAACCACAATAAAACAAGGAAAAAAATCTGCTTTCACTTTTCATTCGCTTCACATCCAAATGGAACAGACTGCAGGAAAATCTCAGCGTAGACTCAGCCATTCCACTCGCACTTTAAAGCCATAATTTTAGCAAACACAGCAGTTGAAAGCACTTGTTTTTATGATGACTTTGCATGCATTTTTTTTATTTAACCAAAACTGCTTTTATTTGAGTTATGTTCTTGTTTTTTTTATGTGTTTATTTTCTTGCATTTTGCATTTTTCAGTTTGAATTGACCTTGTACATAAAAAGAGGAACCCTCCCACAACATAAAAAAGATGACTGATTCGGATGTCAAACGCTGGCTGACTGACGACTGACCCCTCTCCTACACAGACACCGACACTGGTTGGCCACGTCTCTGCGGCTGTTGTTCGGCCACTTGTCTTACCCCTCACAGCAGCACTGAAGCACAGCATCGCCCCTTTATTCTCACATGTTGACTGCCTTTTTAACTACTGGGGTTTTTGTTAGGCTAACAAATAGGTCTCCTTTTCCCTCTCTGATGTCCTTTGAGCATTTTATTGCCATTTGGCCAGCCGCGCTGGAACCACAGAGGGAGTGGAGCATGATGGAAACTCCATATAAAAAGAAAATAAACCAAACTCACTTTAACAGCAACACTGTGAGAGAGAGACAGAGAGGACAGCGTCGAGGATGGGAGATGCAAAGGATAACATGTTTGACACTGAGGGGAGGTGGTGAACATACATTATGAGTTTTTATGGCGGAAAAAACGCCTCACCATTTCATTTTTCACCCTCTGTGATAACAAGACTGTTAACTCCTCTCCCCTTTGCCTTTTTATCCTCTCTGTTTCTTTTCAGTGGTGTGCTTCCTCTTCACTCCCTGTGTGGTCTGCTTGGTGAGCTGCAGTGTGGCTTCAAGTTAACAAAAGCTAGTGTTGCAGGTAGGGGTCACCTCTCTTTTGGCCGCTGCTGCGAAAGGAAATAGTAGGAACCCACTTTATACTGCAACACCACACTCTAAAAATCACTGCTTTTAACCAGTACCCATGGGCAGAAAACCACCCAAGACAAGGGGGTGTTTTGACCCAGTGTTTGGATTATTTTACCCAAATAAAAATATGGTATGGTTAACTGTTCAAATAGCTCTTGTTAAACTTACAAATCTCTTGCCAAATTTCCATTCAAATTTAGTGCCAATTTTAAAGACATTCCAGGAAATAAAATGCTAATTAATGTACGTCCCCATCCACCTCTGTTGGGCAGCTGGTGGTGCTAATTCTTCAGTCAGGTGCCACTGAATGACTGCAGAAGAAGAGCAACAAGCTGATCAAAAGAGCGCCGGTCAAACCTCAAACGATGTGAAATACTGTACTGCTGCCATTTTTTTTAGCTCCATCATCATCATTGCTTTTCTGCAATATTTCAATTTTTTGTTTTGAATTTTCAGTGTTTCCATGTGGTTTTTATGCATAAATTGAAAATGGGTATAAAAACAGGTCCAATAGTCACTCTCTTTTAGCTCTATTTTTGGTCTCCCACAACTCTACGCTATACTTCACTATGTTTACCAGCTAGCTGTAAACTTAGTCTGCCTACCATTTGGTGTTGAGCAGGTAGTACAGCGGGTTTTACCACTTTTTCCCTGTAAACAGCTGCCTGCTCTGGCCAAGGAAGATGCTTTGAGAGCAGTGGGAGTGAACCAAAACAGTAAAGTTATGGCTGGACGGTGAGACGATCGGCTGAAAGTCACTACAAATCTCTGCAAAGCCTAGAAGCCAAAGTGATGACTCTGCAGGTTCATCACTGTGAGTGACCTCTTTCACGTTATCCTCAAAATGTCATTTGTTGCGTTGTTATAATAAAAATATCAACTATATACTTAAGGTGAACATTGAGCTTGTAGTATTTAACACTGGGCTAAAATAGCCACATTCAGTAACACAAACTGGGTCAATTTTTAACTCTACACTATGTGATTTAATACTGGGCATGTGTAATAGACATTAAAACAGGGGTCTGGGTTGGCCTCGTGCATGCTATCAACATCACCGGTGCTGAGGGCCATTGGAAAAAGCGTCTGGTGAGTGAGATGTACAGCAGTGTGCCTTGTGACAGTGGCGTTGGAGGCAGACAGTGTGAGTGTGGTCGGACAGTGATCCTTAAATCACAGGTCCAGGGAGTGATGACTGTTTAGCCACTTCACAATAACACTCATTTCATAAAGCTGCACGTGGGACTGCATGCATGTGTGTGACAGAGTGTGTAGCTCGAAAAGACATAAGTGGCTATGTACTGTGTGTACAATAAACGTGTGTTTGCACGTGACTGCAGGCCTGTCTGTGTGCAGGATGGGGACCCCGTAAAAATCCAAATTACAATGCAGAATCCAGTGGTCATGCGTTGCAGCGATTTAGCATAGGTGATCCAGCCAGAGTGTTTGCAAATCGCAGCCAGTCCACAAACCACCAGACCGCAATTGTTGAATATAGTTTTCCAGCCTGACTAAAGCTGTGAAACTAGCCACGTTCACGTCCTGCGGTCGCAAATTCGCAGCTATAGTCAAAAAAGTTTTCACTCTGACAAGCTCTTGTGTCATATCTGATACTTTAAAAGCTCTGTCCTCTTATTGGATTATGTAATTGGGAGTTTAAGTTTTCTTTAAGAAAATACACACAAACACCAGAGGGATGAGTTCTGATGAGGAAGGGACTCAACCCTCTAACCTTGCAGCAGTGGGGTGGTCTCATTTACCACCAGGCTATCCCTTAAAATATGTCTTGCAGCTGTCGCAATGCTTAAAGGAACAGTTCAACATTTTGGGAAATACACTAATTCTCTTAAATTCCACTGCAAAGACAAAAAAAAAGCAATAAATTGGGAGAAACAGTACTTACAATAAACAAAATTATGACCAAGGTTTTAAAACAAGTAAAATATCTGTGTCAAAGAACCCACAGTTATCTTAGAAGTACTGCAGCTTGACTAAAAACAGGTATATTTGTATGGATACAAAGAAAGCAGTTTTGTACTTGTAAAATCTCAGAAGTTAGCTTATCGCATAAACACAGACAATAATCTTGAAAGTGAAACGCTATCATAAAATCTGCTTGGTATGAAGATTTATTCAAAAACAAGCATGCATTGCTCTCTACTTAAGGTATTTCATCTTCCTTAGATTTAGCGTTTTGAGATTTGACACCACTCTCATGCCTGTATGCTAAATATGAAGCTACCACCAGCAGCCGGTTAGCTTAGCTTAGCATGAAGACTGACAACAACAGGAAACAGCTAGCCTGCTTCTGTCTTCAGGTGGCAAAGTCAGTCTAATAGCACTTTTAAATCTCACTAATTAACATATAACACCTTGTTTTTTTTATCTATTCAAAAACAGAAGTGTAGAAACAGCATGCTGTGATTTGATGAGGAGGTTATGTGTATTATTCCTCTGCCTGGACCATTAACATCCTGAAATCTCTGCCAGTCGGTCGGCTGTGACACGGTGTGGCATGTAACCCCTGTAAAGTGGCCAGCTGTGACTCTTGACATAGAGGCAAATACAGTAAAAGATCCCAGAAACTGTGAGGAGACAAAAATGTCAATGTCAGAGTGGCTAAGCTAAGCTGCTGCTAGCGGGATGATACAGATGTGGGATGGTGGTATCAATCTTCTCACTGTCTCAACTATCTGCCAGAAAGCAAATTTGTGTATTTGCATAACTTTTACTTTAATGTGTAAATGTCAGGACTCAAGGAGAAACTTTGACTCCCACCACAATATCAGTCTAGAAAAGAAACAGATTTTATGAAGCTCTGTCACCACATTCACTGTCTTTACTTCAAGGGGAAGAAGAACAGGCGCAGAGCACCAAACAGACACCAGCGCTGTTTGCACACTGTCAAAACAGAGCGAGGGCGAGTGGAGACGTCCGCTTGCAAACATCGCAGGCATTGAGGGGATCGCAATCCATCATGGTGATTCCCACAGTCAAAACAGTCAACACCGAGGACAGACAAGATCAGTCCGAGCACAATGCGCTCTTTCTTTAAAATGGGAAATCGTGAATCAAGTGAGAAAGATGGAGACAAAGAGTGATGGAGTTAGAGATAGAAGTAGAGCGCAATGCCAGATAGCGTGCGTGATATTTGGAAAAAAACACAGTAAAACAGGGTGGAGGTAGAGAAGCAGGGCGTTTTGCAAACAGAGGATGAGGCAATGTCACATGATCTTTTGAAGCCCTATGGATGGGGAGCTGTGAAAGCTTGGGGACAATGGAGAGTATGAGAGCATGAAATGGAGAAAACCCAGCATTGTAAACTGTGCCTCTCCAGCCTGAAGGCTTCACTCCTCTGGGGAAATTTTGGCTGCCGTCCTGCAGAGCGCCTGGCCCGCCGTCAGCCGCTACAGAGTGAGAGTGTCGTGCATGAAGGGATGATAAGATCCAGCTTTGATAAGCGTCTCGTTTGACACAAGCAGACAGGATGTGAGGTTCGCTTTAAAGAAACGCAGGACCAGGAATTCAAAGTTGACAGAATTTAAATCAATAAGGCACTTTCTTCACTGCTTTTTCTTTCCAACTTCAAACTTTATGAGACCAGAAGAGATCCACTGTTACAACAACGTAAAAAGTAATCTGTTACAAGTAAAATCCCTTCATTCAAAATCCTACTGAAACAACAGTACAGAAGTAAAAGCAGCCGCACTATTTAACTGTTTTATATGAAGTGTTTTGTCCAGTGGCTCCCAACCAAGGGGTCAGACCCCCGACAAGGGGTCACAAGACAAATCTGAGGCATCATGAGAAGATTCATGGGACAGGAGAGAGTTCAGCCACACAGATTTTGATTATTTTTATGGATTTTTCTCTAATCTGTAATTTTGTTAGTGGAATATTGGATACATTCACCTCCATCCATACCACTGTCATGTCTGTGCTTTCAATATTCAGCCAGCAGACAGTTAGCTTAGATTAGCGCAAGGAGCAATGTCTTTTTGGTGGACCTGTTAAAAAATCTGCATTTGTCACAAGCAAGAAAGGTTTGCTCCTCAATGTGCCTCATTTTCTACGGACATTGCAGTGTTTTGTATGTAAAACCATAATCTGTCATGTTAACGTGGTGCAGTAATGTTTCCCTCTTAAATGTAGTGGAGCAGCACGATAAAATGGCATAAAGTTCAGGACAATTACCCCGAAATTCTACTTGAAATGAGACGCAGACCGATCACGTGAGGCTGGCAAATGAAACCTGGCTTTCATGTGATATGTTTTGTTTTCCCCCAGCTTCGCTTCCTGTGTTGCTCCTCTGGGGACGCCTGCGTGAATGTGTGAATACATCTGTTGTTGGCGTTGGTGCTGAGTAGTGCGGAGTGAGCGGAGAGCTCAAAGAGAAGGTGCGAAGCCCACACAGACCTCCATACACCTATATGGACACACTGTATGTTCCACCTGTTGAAAGCATGATGTCTTTTTACCCCCAGGAGAAGAAATAGAAGAGTGTGAATGCCCCACAAAGGGATTAGCACCAACACATCCATGTTTTCTCAAGGGGGCTGAACTTACCACACACATGCCAACACTCACAGTCTTCATTTGGAAAGAAAAAACACACATATATACTCATCTGGAAGAAAGAAGTTGGAGGGCCAAACGCACCTATTTTATTGTTAAGGTGCAAAAAAGTAGAAGGATACCAGGTCCCCTCAATTGACTGGCTTCCTGTGCAAAGTGTTGCTTTATGTGTCGTCCTCAGATTATGAAAAATGCTTAATAATTGGGGACTCTACACATCTGAATAGTATTTTACCTCACAAACAGAAAACAGCATAAACAGCGACGTACACATTTCTACAATTCTTCTTTTTCGTTTTTTCACTTGAATCATCTGGCGACCAAATCGAACCTGATGGCGGGCCAACTTTGGTCCGCAGACAATACATTGGGCAACCGAAATTCAGAGCATCGTCTTTGCCACACATTCCCAGATGTTGTTGCTGCAGGCTGGTCATCATCACTCGCGGTTTGAAGTGTCGACAGAGCGCAAAACAGCTCAAAATGACCTCCTGAGGGGAAACTGTTAAGCACATCCCCAAACCAGACTTTTATGAAGCCATAAATCCCCCGGTCACTCAGCGCTGAGAGGTGTTTGTTATCTGCCAACCAACTTCTGCAGAGGAGGAGAGGAGACACTGAGAGCGGCTGTGTGTAAACACATACCAAACCGGCTTTGTTGTGAAAGAGACCCACCAGAGGTCCACACAGGACTTCAAGGGACAGGATGGAGAGAGCCGTGACAGGCCTGTAAGCCTATACCCACCACACACACACACACACACACACACACACACACACACACACACACACACACACACACACACACACACACACACACACACACACACACACACACACTGATACACACACTGAACCTGTACATACTGCAGAGAAAATAAAAGGGGGTCAAGGTAATAACGCACCTAAGATTTTATAAAATCTGTATTGTCTCATGTGGGCCACTGTAGGTGATTGATGGACGCCTGTGTCCAGGGGATTATTTCAAGAATGTTCTAGCTGAGAAAATGAAATAAAACCATAAAATAAAAACGTCTGTGTTTGTATGAGGGGATATAATGCTTTGAAAAGAAGCTAACCGTCATACTAACACCATAACAAGTCTTCTAGCTAGCCAGCAAACGGCTCTATAAGGCTGCTATGTTGGGGGTGCTGTGAGCTAAATGCTAACACCAACATAGTAACAGTGAGAGTGCTAACATATCCTGTTTATTTGGTAATATTTTATGATGACTAGCATGCTAATGTTCGCTAATTAGCACCAAACACACAGTACAGCTGAGGCTGATGGGAATGACATTCCTATGCAGGTATTCGGTCATAAAACAGTGCGGTGAGTGGCTTTCTTCATAGATCTCGAAAAAGGACAAAAATGTCCTTAAAAAAAATCAGGTCAGAGTTCAACAGATGACTGCTTGAATTTTGTTTCGTGACAGAAACAAGATGGGACATTATTCTGACCACATGCCATTTAACAGCCCTGTAAAAGTGCAGGACATGAAGTCACGCCTGACAAATACAAAACTGCACGAATACAATAACTGTAAAAATCAATCAAATAAGGCAGTTGTGATCTGTGGCACACATGCATGATGTGGCCTTTGAGTAGTTCATGTAAAAACCATGAGGTCTGTCTGTCCACAGTCTTCTTTGACAGGGACAAGAGGCAGAAAAACCTGGCTGTCAGCTGGTGTCATCTCCGACAGCATTTGGTCACAGAGAGGAAGAAAAAGATGGAGGTGAGAAAAAAAGAGAGAAACAAAGGAGAGACAGTGGAGGAGTGGGAGGAACTGGCAAAGGGAGACGGATGAGTGAGGAGAAAGGATGGAGGAGAGGAAGGCAGTTTTCATGGAGAGAAAACAGAGGGCGTAGGTTAGAGGGGGGCAGTGATGGTTTTAGCAGACAGCAGCGTAGAGAGGAAAGAGAGGAAAACAAGCTGCTCCTCAACTCGAGAAACAGACCTCATGGTCGGCCCGTCTGTGTGCAGCTTTAGGAAAGCTGACGGTCAAAGAGCTCGAGAGGCGACGAGAGGGAGGAAGATAGAGGATTAAGGTGAGGGGTGAGAAGAAATGAGGGAGCGAGGGGGAGAGTGAAGGCCAAAGAGTGGCTGAAAGAAAGTGAGAAAAGAGGACGTGGAGAGCTCAAGCTGCTGTTTCTCTGCAGTCTGTCATTTCAGTGACATGCTGCCCTCTGCTGGACGCTGTGGGTACTGTCCTCCAGGGCCATTGCTTTCTCACTTGACCACAAGGGGCCGCCAGAACCATAGCCTCTCTGTTAAAACACTGAAGATTCATCTGTATAAAAGGTTCTGGACATCCAAATCATTTTTAAACACAGGTTTAAGGTACTTGTACTTAACGTGAGTATTTCCATTTTCGACTGTTTTATACTTTTGCTCCACTGTTGTAATTCAATGCTCCAGTGTCTCACTTTTTACTCCACAACATTTGTTTGCCAACAACTATTGATCCACAGGGGGGGAATCAGAAGCTGCCCAGCTCTATCTAAAGTAATTAGCTCCACCTTTACAGGCTGCAACATTAACATGATGAACTATGCATGCATGCATACTAGTTACGTTCCATATTACAATTTTTCAGACCCTTCCTGTCCAGTGAAAACCACATATCTCCAAATTTGGTTTTGATTTGGCGGTTTCTGATAAATTGAAGGATTAAGTGTTCTTTTAGGTTTTGGAGAGTTCTGCTACATCTTAAGATGAATAAACTGTTTAAAAATGCTCCTGGAGCTGAAAACAGGGCTGTTTTTCTGAGCTCATGTGCCTCTTCGCCTCCCTCTTTCAGAATTCAAAAACCTGATTTTTGGTCTCATACTTCCATCCAGAGCCACAGAAGATATCATACAACTGCTGTCCCAGGAAAAGTAATACTTGCCATGACTAGAGAATTAATTTTGATGCGTGAGATGTGTGGAGTTTCCCTTTAATACAGTCAGCACGAGGCCAGATTCGCCAAACGGGAGGCCTCACTGCATGTAGGTGTTGCCTTTGGACCTCGATTACTGGATATCAGATTATGTTAAGATTTAGCGGCGTATTAAAAAGCTTAATGTACTTAGCAATAGATTTGTTTATCAAGCTTTCTTCAGATAAATGGTTTCAGATGGATTAGAGTTCCCACCACCGTTGTTTGTCATGTTCATGTTTAATCAATTGTAAATTCAAAAGCTCTATTGTTTTTGCTTTGGACTCGGTGAAATGTCAGTATTACGTTTCTCAGTTTGATGTTATTTTTGTCCTCTTCCCAGCAGACCAGTAACCAGCTTAATTTGTCTAACTAATCAATGTCACTATTGTCAGCCAAGGACTCGGAGTACCTCACATGTTTGAAAAATTACTATAATTGGATTTTCTTGCTTTCTCTCTTTTTCTTTTTATAATTGTCAATTGGTAACACTCCGCATCATGTTTTCCACATGCGGGACGTCTTGTGTTGGGATCGAGCTTGTGTTTTTCCGAAGTTTACATGACTAAACGGAAATGATTAATGTTTAAGGCCGTATCAGGGTTTCTTATACAGACTGCAGATGCTTTCTGTGCCGTCATATTGCTTAATGCAGCACTTTGAAGAGAAAAATATGTTACACAGCTGTCAAACACAACAGTCGTGCTGATCACCAAATGCTCTGCTCTTTGATGGCTCGGCTGTACACACATATGACAATGGAGTAAATAACACCAGAGTCTTGAAACAAACAGCTCTCCCTCTGCTGCACCACCTCCTCCTCCTCGTCTTCTCAGAAAATGCTTGTGGTCCCTTTTTAAAGAACTATCACCGCGCTCACAACAACAGATGCTGCCATAACTAAAACACACTGACAGTCAATTTGTCTTTTGTCCACTTCTTGTCTTCCAAACCCCCCAGCCAGCGCCTCAACCTCCACCTCCTGAATGAAGCCGTGTGGTAAGAAAGACGAGTAGTTGTGTAAGACAGTTAGAGTGGACAAGTTTCTGAGAGGGGGTCGCTCTGCAGTTACACTTGACAGAAAGCGTCTTTCAAGTACGAGCGCCGCCACGGTGGAGGAAAGGGGGGCAGAAGGTCGCGACCTCGGTATCGGCTTCTTGGTGGGGGTGTGCATCCCGAAAAAAGAAAGGGACAAGACAATTGAACACTCTCTCCGTGCACTCGGCCCCACCAGCCTCCACCCGCTCTACACCCCCAGCAACGCCACATCCCATTGAATAACGGACACGTTGATCAAAGGGGAATTCCAGCTCTCCGTCTCTCGCTGTCCCTATCTCGTCGTACTCAGTCAACTGGAGCGAAGGATGGAGGACATACTGGTTATTCAGTTCCTGGTATCCTGATTAGGACACAATAGAGCCTCACGCTGTGTCAGTTATGTGTGTGTGTGTGTGTGTGTGTGTGTGTGTGTGTGTGTGTGTGTGTGTGCGTGTGTGTGTGTGTGTGTGTGTTAAAGCATCCTCTGCTCCTCTATATGCAGACACGCACTCACATGCACTGACACACACAGGCCGTGCACATCCTGAGCGAGCCCACTCCGGGACCGCGACCCTATGGCAGGTGGTGCGAGGGCCACGGCTGCTTGGGCTGGAATCTGTTCTTGGCCAGCTGTGGAGACGCCGGCCAACGGCAAGGAGCGCCTGAGGCGATGGTACGGAGGAGGTTCACTGGTGGTGCACAGTCATGGGATGAGGGGGCAGTTATTATTGTTATTTCATGGTGGATAATCGTGGATGTAATCTTGTAAAACAAATAAAAACTCAGTTACATAGTTCCCAAAGTGTCCATGCAGTGATCTCCTTCATCCAATCATGTGTTCACAAAGTGGTGAACCTCGCTCCATCCTCTTTGTGAGCGACTGAGCCTTTTTCCAGGATGCCCCTT
This sequence comes from Chaetodon trifascialis, assembly GCF_039877785.1. Lineage (NCBI taxonomy): Eukaryota > Metazoa > Chordata > Actinopteri > Chaetodontiformes > Chaetodontidae > Chaetodon > Chaetodon trifascialis. The sequence continues at coordinate 21,830,667 of NC_092069.1, forward strand.
TCATACCCAATCATGATACTATCACCTGTTACCGATGAACCTGTTTACCTGTGGAATGATCCAAACAGGTGTTTTTGGAGCGTTCCACATCTTTCTCGGTCTTTAGCTGCTCCTGTCCCAACGTGTTTGAAACATGTTGCTGCATCAAATTCAGAATAAGCAAATATTTAGAAAAATCAATGAAGATGCTGAGGTCAAACATTAAATATATTGTCTTTGTGCTGTTTTCAATTGAGTTTTTGTCAACAAAGGTTAGCAAATTCTCACAAACTGCAGTGTTACATGTTTCTATTACTGTGTCTACCCTCTGCACATGGACTGTTTTGAAGCATTGAGAGAGCATTTTGAAGGGAGGGTTAGACACTTCCGTTAACCTGAGGTACTTTTTGTCCCATAGTATGCGCCATGCCCCAAAAACACAAGATCCAACACTTCCCATAATTCAACTCAGTAGCGTCTTTTCATCAGATCTTCTCTGCCTGGTAATTGCTCACATCTTGGAAGGGCCACACACCCAGTTACAGTGCAGGTTTTCCTGTAAAACGTATTAGTCTCTAAGCCCAAGACAAGATAGCCCTGATGACATCACCTGGGTTATTTTCTCACAGTTGACAAAGCCCGACAAGAGCCACAGAAAATATTATGCAACTCATGTGTTGTGGTGCTCCCCGTGGCGAGACAACAGGTTTTGATGTGTGTACTCTGTGGAGTTCCCCGAGGGCCTAACTGATAGAATAACGACGTAGCAGTGATGTTGTTGCTGTAAAAGTGTCTGTCGGTGCTTCTACAGCAATGCTTCTGTTTGTCACTTTATGCTCAGCTGTTATGTTTCTTGTCCACGTCAATTGTAGCTGGAGCTTTGAAAAGAGCCGTTTCTACTCCCTGCATTCTGGCTGTCATCATATTCGTAAGCTAATGGCGTCTGCTGAGCAGCTGTGTGGAGTCCTGCTGCAGCACTTCTGCACCCTGATTAGGTCCCCACACTGTGGAAGACATCACGCCTGGTCCCAGTACTCAATAAGGGGACACCCCAAACTCAACTGACAACAGACCAGTGGCCCTGACATCCTTCATGATGGAGATCACTGACAGACTGATCAGACCAGCTCTGGACCCCCCTGGATAACCTGAATGACCACATCTCTGCCTTCAGCGACAGCTCAGAGTCGTGCCTCCTGCAGAAGGTCTCTGATGATTCTGCCATTGTGGATGACTGTTTGATGTGAAGGAGCTGATTGTGGACCTCCACAGGACTCAGCCTCTCCTAATCCCAGTATCCACCAGGGTGAGGATGTCCAGGTCATTCACAGGGGGCTTCTACAAGAAGGGACAGAGGCTTCAACCACTAGATGCAGCAAGATGCAAGATCATGCTGTCAGTTTCTTCATGCGTTACTGCTGTACATGCAGTTGCATGTCTACCACTTCTTCACCGTTACGCATATTGTACTGTCAGCCATACAAACACACATCCTCTTCATGTTTCTCTGACTTCCCGTCTGGGATTTGTGCCATCTGAACAGCTGTCGTGCCGCATTAACTGCACATTTTCCACAGCACCAAGACTAATACAAGAACAGAGGGCGCAATGAAGGGTTGGTGCTCACTGCTCACAGTGATTTAATGAAGAAATCGCTTTAATTAGTTATGATCTACATTTTAAAAGCGTTAAGCAGTTTAAGTTTGTCGAGGAAAATTATCAGTGTCATGCTTTTCTTTCATATTCTGGTTGATCAGCGCTGAGGTCAGCGGTGTTAAAAATGTGTGCACTCAGTTCATTCTGTGGGGCAGATCACAGAAAATTATTCTTCACATCAGATGTGACGAATGCTGGAGCAGAGGAGGTTAGCCTGGGAGGATTTTGTTATGTAGGCCTGGACAGCCACACAGGGCAGCCAGTGTCTCCCTCCTGCCAGGGCTGGAGTTTCCTCTCACCACCTGATTCAGCACCCCACATCTGTCCTGAATTAGCATGCTAACAGTCGTACCCAAACCCCTGGAGCCAGCCGACGAGGGGCCGAGGCAAACAGATCCCCATGACACACAGACTAATGCAGCCAGACGGACGGCCCACAGGAACGCCTCACATGTTCCACAGAGGGAATGCAAAACATCCTGCGCTCAGCAGCACCTCAGAGCACGGCGCACATCTGGGCTGCAGATGTACCGTCGGCAGAGAAGAGGCGAGAGGCTGCTGCATGCGCTCTCGGATGCTGGTGTGTATGAGAGACTGTGTGCATCCATATTGACACAGCACACATTGGCTTTGTATATAAACTGCACACGTGTGTCTATGTATATAACCAAATGGGCCGAGGCCGAAGCAGCAGTTTTGTGGGTGGAAGGAGAGAGGGTCAGAGGCGTAACTTCACAGGAGCAGATACAATCAGCCATTGAGAGCTGGAGTCTGTTTAGGAAGGCGTGGACGCTTGACAGCAATGAAGGAAGAGGAGTTGTCTCAGGTCAGGTGGAGACAAACACAGATGGACACAGATGTTCTGACCACTACATGCAATCTCTGTGAAAACAGAAAAAAAGGAAGGAGGAACGAAGAGAAACATAAATAAAAGTCAGCCCGCCTGGTGCCTTCACATCATAACAGCAAGTCTTGAAATATGCATGATGTAATATTGGCCTGATCTCCAAGAAGGAGAGCCTTGAATTCGTGGAAATCTGATGTGTGAGGACTGTTCCATCTTACTTCATGGAACAAGTCTCAAATTTGTTTTGCAGTATTCGTGACGCTGATATAACACCATGAGCGCAGAGCAGAGTTTGCAGCCTTAGATTTATCTGGAGTGGCTCTAATATGACCATGGAGAATAACAGGATCTAATAGCTCATGACTCATCTCATGATCCAAGATGGCTGCCAATGGCACTGCCGTCATGTTTAAGAGGTGAGGACATGAGTTGTCTATAGTTGAAAGGACCATTTGTCTTTCTTCAAATATAAACTCGTCCTTATGCAAGAGATGGGAGTCAATGAGGGCTAATTTGTCCTCCTTACACCACGTTATCTACCACCACGTCTGAGTGGCAGCAGGTAGCTTAGCTTAGCATAAAGACTGGAAACAAGGGGAAACTGTTAGCCTGGTTCTGTCCAAAGATAAAAAAATCCACTTATCAACACCTCTAAAGCTCATAAATGAGCTCACTCTGAGGGTTACCTCTAAAACTCACAGTGATGAAAAGACTCCAGGAAGTCTTTGTGTAAGAAATAGTTTGGTACATACCTGCCTGTAAACCACAACTTCTTGTTTTTACCCTTTGGTGTTTGTCATTCAGTAAAATCTAGAGCTGCTAGTAGACCGATGTTGTTACCATTGAACAGAGCCAGGCTAGCTGCTTCCCTGTGTTTCCTTTGTGCTAAGCTAAGCTAATTGGCTGCTGCATCTTCATATTTATCACTTGTGTTTGAGCATATATCCCAAAAATGTGAAAGTATTTCTTTAACTCTTCGCAAGCAGTTTGCCTGTGATTGATAATTTTAGAATTATTCTCTTTGGATTATTTTGTCCTGAACAAGAATAACATGTCACCCTTCACATGTAAGGTAATCAGACAAAAGAGAGCATGTTTTCAGAGGTGAGCCCCATCGCTCCAGCCATGTCTTACCACATCAGTGGGAGAGAAAGCAAGCAGAGGCCTCAGATAGCCTTCTGTGAGCTGCATGTCAGACAGGGTGCAGTACTGTGGCCGTCCACTAGGTGCCACTTGTGCTCTGTCTGTATGCTGGTTGAGGACAGAGGTTCACTCACCCTCTGCAGAGGAGTGTAAAAAGCTTGTGCTCTGCAAAAAATCAGATTTCTGCCTGAGACTGAGACTCATGACCTAAACTAACACACATATGGTGGAAGCAGGCACCAAAACGCAGCCTGGCACTGTCTGTCTGCTTTCCCTCTGTGACAAAATCAAAGAAGCATTAAAGTGGAGAAGTGTTGCATTGTCTGTCTCGTGTTCTCAGGCTGTAATTTTCCCACAAACACACAGTAAGGACCACATACACAGCACAAACCACACACTGTGCAAAAAAACACCTAATACACACTTCTGCAAACATCCATACATGCATGTACATGTATGCGCTCAGTATCATGTGTTATGTACTTTCCAATGCATTTACAGGATCATGTTTCTGAATGAAGGCAGACGGGATGCCTGTGGCTAATTTCCTGGCACAGATGAAACACCTGTAGGTCTCCTGAATGACTGGAAACAGCTTCAGCAGTAACCACGACAGAATGTGGCCCGGTAGGTGAACTTTACAGGCATTGTTGTTGTTGTTGTCCTCGCATCACATGAGGCTACTGTTTCCCTTCCTCCCTCCAGCACGTCTGTTTCCCCAGAGGAACACCCAGGGCAGTGTTTAAGAAGTCCTGAGGGACACCGAGATGAGAGCAAGGTAAACACAACGAGGGGAGGCCGTAAAAAGACAAGAGGCTGGAAGCAGTGGCCACAAGGTGAGTCAACTTACTGCAGAAAATGCTCCACAAACAGACTGAGAGAGAGAGTTTAGTGGCCCAAATCAATCATGTACAAGTGATTTTTAAAATCAAACTTCTTCTTTCTTATATATTCTCAAGGTGTATGATGACATCCTGTTAGAAATGAACAAAGAGTAGCTCAACATCTTGGGAAACACACTCATTTATTTACAGGAAAGATCAATACCACTCTCATATTATTAGTTGCAGCCAGCAGCCGGTTAGCTTAGCTTAGCACAAAGACTGGAATCAGGTAAACTGTATAGCGCAGATTAAACAAATGAGATATAATGCGTACTAACAGCTTTATAGATGCTAATAGGTGCATTTTATTACCTTTGGACAGATCCAGGCTAGCTGTTTCCCCTTTTGCCAGTATTTATGCTGAGCTATGCTAACCAGTTGCTGGCTGCAGCTTCATATTCAAACCTGCGACTGCTGATTTTTAGGCCCCCTTAGGGAAGGGGAAACCGTCTGTAAACACCAGCACAGACATGTCATCTTTTGAGTTGATATTGTTATCTAGTTAGCATTATCATTTGCATTTAGTTTGGATTGTGTTTCTTTCCACCCAGCAAAATGTCCCATAGTCCAATATTCGCTCTCCTTTTAGCTCTGTTTTTGGTCTGTACCAGCTCTGAAGGGTAATATCTGCAGAATAATGAGCTAAAAGGTGCAATAAAGCTCCTCTGAACAGCATCGGATGATGATTCTCTGAGGGCTTAACACTAAGACCGACGTCTTTCATATTACAAACGGTCATTTGATCCATTGTTATCATAAAAACATTGAGAGCAGCTGCTTTAAAAGACCAATATGAGAGTCTCATCATATCCCCAAAAGAAAGCAATAATGCCTATAATGCCGAACTATTCCTTTAAGCAATCCAATAAGCTGCCCTGATTGAAACGTAAGGACAAAAACAACAAAGCAAGAAATGTTTATCTGGTAGTCAAACAGTGTTCTGCTTTGGAGGTATAATGAGTACAGCGAGGTGGAGAGGGACAGCATGACTCAGAGCAGGGAGGGAAAATAAGCACTGTGATGAAGACACTTAGACAGGCCTTTCATAGCTCATTTCATTTACTGACATAAACCGCATCACTCCGGCTGATTAAGGAACCCCTGCAGTGTGTGTTGTGTGTGCTCTCCTCCGCTAATGTGTTTCTGTGTGTGCGTGCGTGTTATGAGCGCTCATTTGAAGAAAGAAATAGGACAAGTTATCTCCCAGCGTGTGGTAAACACCTCTGTGGGCAAGTTTAATCTCTCCTCTCCCTCTTCCCTTTTCTCCTCTCCTCCCGCTCGATGAAAGAGTAAGTGGGCTCAGGTTGTAATTACAGTAATGAATGATTTTGCTCTACCTTTCCGCCCATGTAACATGTTTTCTGATCCCCCCCCCTCCCCTTTTTCTTAAGCCTTTCACCCCTCCCTGTTCCGCTGGATGTGGGTTGGCTGCTCAGGCCTCTTTGTTTTCGGTAAGGAGATCCCCTGTTTATGTGGAGGTAGGTGTCCCTGGGTGTTCTTTTTTAACCACATTTTCTTTGATCTGCTCCTCCCACTCTCGCCTCGAGTGTGCTGGAGTGTGTGTGCGTGTGGGTGTGTGTGTGTGTGTGTGTGTGTGTGTGTGTGTGTGTGTGCGCGTCCTTCTGATAAGAGCATGGAGAATGGAAAAACTTGATTTTTTTGTGTGTGTGTGCACAAACATGGCTGTCGTGCGTCTGCGCTTGTGCGTGCTCACAGTTGTGTTGTGTAATGTACGTTGTGTATGTGAGTGGTTTCGGTGGCTTTGGGATTCTGCAGGAGTGTAATAATGTGGTGCTGGGTGACTTTATAATTGAAATGTCACTTGAAAAATCGACTTCCATCTGGCCCTGCTCTCTTTACCCACATGATCGCACAAGTCTGTACCTTTAAAACCAGGGAATAGCACCGTATCCACACACACGGCAAAAGTCATGTTTGCATAAAACTATTATTACACGCAGAGTATGTTTTAACCCCTCAGCATCCATTTCCCCCTTTTTCATTTCCCTTCAGGCGCTCTGAAGCTGCTTTAGTCAAAGGTCAGTGGTTTTCCCATCATTCAGTTCTTATTAGGCTGAATAAGGCTAAAACTTAAAGCTGCTGTATCCAATATTGTTATATGAATCATGACTCAAATGACTGTGTAATGTAAAATAGGTCGCTCGTAATGTTGAACCCACAGAAATGCATGACTCAACACTGCAGTTCCCCTCAGCTCAGCAAAGTCTTTTAACATCTTTCAGCCCTTTGTTTTGGTTTTCAGGCCCACAACTATGCTGTTTTGGTTGAGTCTCACGGCTCTCATCAGCTTTACGACTGTATGTTACCTGTCCAGCCCCAGACAGCAGGCGGATGAAGGTAGCAACTAGCTGGTGAGCACATAGCAACTAAGCTAACCAAGTTTTTCCCTCAGGAGCAAAACAGGTGACTGAATATTGGACTTACAAACGCGAGTCCAAATGAATGCTAATGTCACTCTGTAAATGCCAGAGGTGTAAATAACACATTTGCTAGTGATAATATATCAAAGTTGTGTCTACAGCTCATTGTGCTGCCTCCAAGTGGTTATTGAAAGATCAATGTAATGCTAATTTCCTTAGAAATTTGTATTAAATATTGGTATCTTTGGAAATTTTGGATCTTCACTAGTGTTTAAAATAAAGTTCTGTAGGTTTGAACGATGTTTGGCTGCACAGCATCAGTTAGTAATGACCCATCAGCAGGCAGCTGCTTGTAAGGGCTCGAAAAGTTTCCACGCCAGCTGTTGTTGATTTCACACCAGATACTGAAAATCACAGTATTACAAATCGTCACGAATTCATCCGATTCAGCAAATAAACTTTGCTATTAGCAAAGCACTCACTTTGCATTTGGGGAAGTGAAACTACACATTTAGCAGGTTTGTATCAAGAACGCAATCAGACATTCCTCCACTGAGGCCACTACATGGTTTTCTAATAGAGGAAGGAAGACAGAAATTGCACAGTTAGAAAAACAAAAGGAAATTGTCTGCAAAAACAAATAACTCTGAAAAATACTGAGTGTTGCGTTACAATTAGCATTACCAGGGGACATCTGTCGCAACTACATCGTTTATGCTTCAGCTTTTCCCACATTCCCACTCATGTCTGCCCTTTGGCCCTCACTCCTCCTCACTCTCTGGGTCACAGCTGGGCCGCTCCTACAGGCGTGTTGAACGTTACCTGTCAGACAAAGCGAGCGGCCAAATTCTCCGAGCTCTGCTGGGATCAGGGGCTGAGAGCCTTCCTGCCTCCCCGGCCCTCCTAGACTCACCCCCAGCAAAAACAGCCGAGTAGGGGGAAGGAAAAATGATATGAAACCCGGAGCCGCTGACCCCTGGTTCCACAAGCAGTTCACGGAGAGTTGAGTCAGCGGACAGCCAGTCGATTCTTTCTTCCTCAGTGGGCTCCAGTGTGAGTTTGCATACAGTGTCATCCTCTGCAGTTACAGTACAGGAGGTAGAACTGGAGCAAAAGCGGAAATCCTGTTTAAATTAGAGCAAAGCTGATTTTTGAATACGAAATGGAGTGAAGGCATTACACGTTAGCTCATTTGTTTGACTTAAAGTAGAGCTGGGTGATAAATCGATTGCTACAATGCAAAGATATACAGCTGCTCAGTACACCTAAATCACTCATATGAACAGAACGTGGAGATAAGCCGCATGTTTGCTCATTAGAAGGGATTTAATTCACTCACGACGTTTCACCAAAAGACAAACCCGAGGAAACAGCTGACAATGCTGTCATGTATTTATGTGCATAAACACATGAGCCCTGCAACTGCTGTTATTTGTTTGTTATTCTTGAACAACTGTTATTGCCCATGGGCAGACTTTAATTAGGAAAACACTTATTTGAATTATGTCTCAGTCTGTTTTAGTTTTTTGGCGACAAACAAGACAAAAATCTAAATGTTATTTTGTGTCTCAGCCCGACTTTAAAGGAATTATATGACAATACACAATGTTTTAGTATTTTAATGAACTTATCTGGTGTGGAAACCTCCATCTGGTAGGTGAGGCGTGTGTGTGTTTGGGATTCGGAAGGGAAACCACCATGTTTTCATGTTGCAGCCACTGTGGAGGTACGTTGGGCTGCAGTTCCTTTAACGGCCACTAAAAGCCGTCTTCAAACGGCAGACTGTGCTGAAGTGTCTGAGTAAATGATCTGTTGAAAAAAGTGATTCATTTTTCCCAACAAATTACAGTGGCACTTCCTTAAAGGGTGTCTCTGTGGCTATTTTGAAACTGTTTGGCAGTGTGGTTGCCTTTCTGGGCCTGTGTCTCATACAAATGTGGCAGCACGTCTTCACTGGTTGTTGTTTCCTCATCCCACTGCAGCTCAACCCAGAATCCATCTCACTCTAAATTAGATTATCTGGCTCTCAACAACTAACAAAATGCCGTGGGTGGTAAACCCATGGATGTATTGTGAGGGCTGGATGCCAGACTGATTCAAAACAGTTTTCTCTCTCCCTGATTAGCGTCCACGCTGTGCAGTCCACCGAACATAAGCATTCCCGCCTCTGTCCCCGGCCTCCCTCAGCCTATAGTCTTTACTTTGCACCTTCATACTTTAAAAATTCCTAATACAAATAGAAATAGACAACCATGTTTGCAGTTGTCAACAGTTTTGCAGATGTCTGTTTTAATAACGGTCTATGAGAAAAATGCTTTTTGGGCTCCGGGGATTTCTTGGGGCTGCAGGACTGTGGTTAGCCACTGAGGCAAATTGGCAGCAGGGCTGACTTGCTCTCTTTAAGGGCTACTTGAGCGATTCACGAGTGTGGGTCCAGCTACAAAAACACTGGATCTTTTTCATATTGCCAGTGTCTTTCATCTGAGCGTCTCCTCCTCTTTAATGCGATCTTCTTTCAAACTCCTTCGTTTCAGTTTCAGTTTATCTCAAGGTTTCAAGCCTCATCCAAGGTATTTTTTTAAGCAGAGGTACAGAAGATATTTTCAGAGGTGGTGCAAACGGCCTGGATAAATTGGCGGAGCACTCCTTTAATTCAATCTATGGCTAAACTTGGATGTGATTTGACATATGCTGTGTCCATGCTTTTGTCTTTGGTTTTGTTGCATTTCCTAAAATGCCTTTAAATACCTGGGAGAATGATCAGTTGTCGGTGACACTGTAGCCGACGTGGAACAGTTGGGACCGTGATGGCGATACAAAGAGCAAAGGTTTTGCTCGTAGAATAAATCACGTCTGGGGGCTGCAGGTCTTCTGGTCTTTCGAGCCTACTGTCAGTGGACAAAGTGGTAATGCTTCATGGATTTCTGTCAGACTAATTACTGAACAATGTTGAAAAATGTCTGGGAAGAGGTTCCCTGTGTTTTAATTGGAATATTCTGTCAAAAAAGTCTGACATTTACAGCTGATGGAAAATCCCCTGTTATTAAACCTATATTTCAGCATTTCAGTATGGCGTCATGATGTCTCTGCTTGGCCAAAAACTGGGAAAAAAAGCCACTTTCAGACAATAAAATGTCATCACAGATAGCACTGAACTGTGGATTTCCTTTGTTTCTGCTATCAAGCACCTGTGCTCGTGTGCATCTCTGAGCACGTCAGTGTTTTTGTGTCCGTACTTGTGTGAGCACAGCACGTTATGTTACTGCTTACATAAACCAGATCGTGTTAAAAAATTACATAACCTTCTCCATATGTCACCGCAGAGGACGCGGGGAGCTGTGAGAGCAGGGATCCATCGACTCACACCAGCCCTGTCAATAAGAAGGATAAGGTTTAAAATGAAACACCCCGGTTAATGGAGGGAGTGTTTCTAATTAAGACAGAAAGCTGGTAAGCAGGAATGCTCCACCAGGGCACATGAAACCCAAGGCCAGATTATTAAGCAGCAAATAATGGACTGGAAAGTGGAGTCTTAACCTGTGAAAAGCCTCCCTCTCGTCCCCTCAGCCCACTTATCCCATCCTCGGCTCCCCTAGCCGAGCTTCACAGCAGCACAGGGAGAGGCATGTAAATCTGGCCCCCTTTGAGCGAGCAACAGGCTCCGGAGAAAATAAATCTGCCGAGGTTCACGGTGAGTTCAGCCAAGCCACAGCTCAAGGCTTTCTCTCTTTTATTCCCTTTCTCTCTTGCTCTGAAACTGCTGCTGTCTCTGTCAATGCATCCCTCTTCCCATCTCCGTCTTTTGCTCTCTCCCTCTCTCCCTCTGTGTCGCATTCCCTTTATCGCTCCTCTGCTCCTTTTCCCCAGTCCTCGCCACATATTTGGTAATGTCACAGAAAGACAACACTACAGTGATGTCATTGTTCTGATAACGACCTCTGGGAGGAAGAGGGACAGTCCCCTCACATGTGTTGTGTCTGGTCTGGTTTGGTCGAGTGTCTGATTCTATCTAGTTTAGTCTAGTTTAGATCTAGTTTGATGCGCCACTGTAGGCCTCGGTTTCCTGAGGTTCGGATTGAAACCCAGGAGGTTCTCTATGGTGGGAGCCACATGACAAGGGTAATCATGTTTCAGTGAGTCACTCTGAAAGGATGAGAGACTAAAGTTTGTATTTAGTGGGTTTGGAGAACTGCTTTGACATTTTACAAAATAGGATCTGCATGTGATCTTTCCACAGCAGCTGTTTCGAACCTCGACTGTATGTAACAGTCGGGATTGAAAACCCAAAGTAACAGCGGAGCAACTGCTTGCAGCGCTCTGTGATGGCTTTTCATTGTAAAATAATGGCTGTTTTAGCTCAATCCCACAGGATGGAACAAAGCTTTGAGCCTAAAGGAACAGTTTGACATTTCGGGTAATGCTGTGCCAGGAGTTAGATAAGAAGACTGATAACCGCTCTCATATCTGTCTTTTAAAGATGAAGCCAGCAGCCGGTTATCTTAGCTTAGCATAAAGACTGGAAACACTGGGAAACAGCTAGCCCGACTCTGCCCGCAGGCAACAGCATCCACCTACATGCACCTTCAAAGATCACTTGCAAGAAAGCAAAAAAAAAAAAAAAAAAAAGCATATTTCCCAAAACATCAAACCACTCATTGAATTTACTGTAAGAACCTTCAGATTATCCTATTTTGATCTATAGCGCGCTGCAGTACTCTGTAATTACTGCTGTCAGTAAGCTTTTTTTTTTTTGTTTATAATGACAAACATCCCACATGTGTTTCTCGGTTCACCGTCATCCACAAATATCAGCCAGTGCATGATTGTTTACTGTCCAATGTCCCCAAAATGGAACAAACTGCATTTCTAAAGTTTTTTCCAAAGTATAGCAGAATTTGCGTCCTGGAAGTGTTCAGGTTTGGAACACTGACTAAATGCTGTGAAGATAACATATGTGCGTTCTGTTTTTTTGGTTAATCTGTTGTTATATAACCAATTTTTGAGACTAATTTGTTTCTACAATATTCCTGATTTGGGAATCTATACAAGGTCTTATTGTTAGCATATGCATGATATTCATCTCGGTACAAAACAGATATACACCGTTCTTGCCAAGTTCCCACCCACGAGTGCGATATAGCAGCTGTTCAGAGATCAGATCTTTGCCCTTAGCTGCAGCCTCGTATGTTTATTGAAAAGTTATTTGGCTCGCAATGATTTTCTTTTGTTCCTTCTGTAAAATGTGCGTGTGAACAGGCCGAAAGCTCAATGAACATACGGAAGAAAAAGAGGACATTGCTGCACAGAACATGCCTGCCAAAAGGTGCACAGTTCTGCACATGTGTAATCTACTGCAGGGCAGCATTCACACAATCTGCTGTTTCAGTAAACTTGTTGTGCTGCAGTCAGACAGGAACAGGCAGGCAGCTGTAAAAGTTTGTTAAGTGGAAACTTTAAGATCCCATTTTCCTTGTCTGTGCTAATTTGCCATCAAATAATTGTAGTCTGAAGTGGAATAAAGACCTGTTTTTCCAGGGAGTACTTTTTTCTTTTTTTTTTTTTACCTTTGTAAGAATTGGCATTTCCCTGACTCTTTCATCCACAACAACATATAATGAGTGGGTTTAAGTGTGCTGGTTGTCTGCTGATGCACGCTTGGCTGATGCAGTGCATTCATTTCAGGGCCTGAACAAGGCTGAAGCATGCTGTCATCGGTGCTAATGTACTGGCATCATCTCAGTGTGTTTCAAGGCAAAAGTAAACTAATTACAGATGAAAATCTGAGCAATTTATTTCATGAATTAAATCTCTTTTTCACCACCGAGATAGGATCTTGGAGCGAGTAAGTGTTGTTGACTGCAGAGTCTCACTGGTGGATCATGTCAGGCAGCTCTGTGTTGACACTACTAAGCCCTGTCTTCTGATGTAGCTGTTTATCTGAAATGGACAGATAGTTTTGAAAAGAAAGAGGAGGAGGAGGAGGAGGAGGTCTGGTCACTGAGTACTTCCAGACCTCTAATGAAGACGGATGTGAGGACACAGTGTCCACCATAACCCTGTAAACTTTGACCTGTGACACAGCATAACACAGAGATAGCTAGCTTTAAAAAAGAGAGAGAGAGAGAGAGAGAGAGAGAGAGAGAGAGGGAGAGAGAGCTTTGGCAGGAGAAGGCGGCTTCGTTCGCGCTGGGTAACTACATGACATAATTCCAACACATTTGCAGTTTGACTATCCCACTGGAAGAAACGTTTTCACACCATAAACCAGCTCAAATTGTGGAAAATATCAGCTCGCAGTAAACAAGCAAGAAAACAAAGGTCTCATTGTTGCTCCCGCAGGCCCGTTTCAGATCAGATGTACGAGGAGAGCCTCTAACCACGCATGTGCACAGTGTGTCCACATTGCACTGATATACAATACTGTCCATTATTTCAAATCACTGCGGCTCTGTTTATGCTTCCATGACAAATTGTGTGAGTAATTGTAGGTAACCCCTCTTTGTCTGTCAGTGGCTGCCCCGTCTCCTTATCTTAGACAGACCCCGATCCTCTGATATTATTGATGGCTCCCTGACAAGTGTTAAGGGTGTCTTGGAGTAATGCGCAGCTCATTCAGCAGGGCCTCCGTCTTAATCCCTGACCTAGAACAGGGAGGATTCTCAGTTTACACAGCGAGTGGTGGGAGTGTTAGATTACAATAAGACTGTAATTATAAAGGCCTCAAAACTGATAAATAGAGGCGAATGCTAACACACATTAATGCATGAATGTGCACGCTCATGCACACACATGCATGCATGCACTCAGATCCACATGCAGTGCTGTAGGTACCAAGAGCGAGAAATCCTGAGATTTGGAGCTCTCTCCTCTCCTTTTTCAAAGCTGTGTCGTTGCATCAGGTTGAAATGGCCTCATTTCCCCCCTCAGTATGATTCATTCGGGCAGCTCTGAACACAGGATATATGAAGTTTACCAGCTCATCCACTGATTTGAACCAGAGCAAACAAACCATTGATCTGAAAGTGACTTTCGTCTTTTGATTTGTGCTCAGTGACTCAGTACTTCCCTGCAGCTGATGGAATTTGTGCTTCATGGCAGAGTCACTGCAATTGTGTAATCTCTGGTGGTCCGGCTGCCGCTACCAGGATTTTCTTGATTAAATGGTGCAAATAAATGATCCTAAATAAAATTCTAATTGTTGCCATATCCCCCATTACTCTCCATCAAGAAAACACACAGACCTGGCACCTCTGCATCGACTTTACTATGAAATAACCAGGTCGTCTGAGATCAGTAAAAATATTGGTAGACACTATTAAGCAGCACATCGACAGTGGTGCTAAATCAATAAAACCAGCCATGAATTCAACAAAACCCTCACGTAAGCTTTATGGCCATCAAAGCAGAGGCCCACACATAAGACGAAGCTTGACAAAGCAGAAAGACGGAGTGAAAGGGGTCTATGATGTCCATTAGTGAAAATCAAAGACGCTGCTGGTAGAGACAACACTGATCTGAGAGCTGCAGCATCACCAAAGCCACGGGGGATGGAACTGACATAACAAACACAACCGAACAGGCTTGATCCAATCCTCTTCAAACAACCACTAATTTCATGTTGCATCTCTGAGCGTGAATGCCCAACTGTGTTTGCACTGTGTGCACTCTGACCCCTGTCCCTCATCCTCATAACCCCCTCCTCGTCCTGCCGAGCTCAGCCCGGCTTAGGCCGGCCCACTCAACAGGACAAACTGCAGGCCCCCTAATCAGCTCATTTGGAGCAGATCAATGGCACTGATGACAAGAGCCTAAGCGGAGGCTGCAGACCAAATGAGGGCTGAACAAAACACCCTTCTTAAACGATGGCCTCGGAGCAAATAACCCCCGGGTGAGGGGGTCAGGAGGTTGGTGACCTGGGTGGGTGCGGCAGTGGAGGTGTCCGACTGGGCCTGAGTGGGGGGTTTTGAGTCCCTGGTGTCCCCGCTGGTGGGCCAGCTGAACAAACAGCTGGGAACAAGGCCGGGCTTCAGCGTGCAGAGACACAGAGCTCCAGCCATGCAGGCCCGGTCAGACCAGACCAGGCTAGACCAGAGACCCAGGACAGCATGAGGACAGTGAGCCGCTTTCTTCTCCAGAGAAAAGGCCACGTCTGATCAACAGACATACCAAAATGGACACGTACACATACAACTGAACCTACGCACATGCACGCACACATCCTCATTCACACATAACAGTGTTTGCATGCATGCATTCTTGCACATGCACACAAAGAAGACACACAAAGAAGACACATACACACACACACACACACACACACACACACACACACACACACACACACACACACACACACACACACACACACACACACACACACACACACACACACAGTATCGCATGCAAATTCCATGAATTCACACAGCCTCAGTTGCTCTCTCATCTTTCACACAAAAGGCCTGTGTCTATCTGGCTTCTGCTCAAAATAACGCTCCTCTATCTTCAAGCTATTGATCTCCACTCATCTGTCCCTCCACAGGACATGCACTGTTTCCACTCACTTCACTGCACTCCAGCAACTCCTAAAAGTCCTGCCCTGTTGACATCACCCCATGGGTTGTCACATTCCATGAACTATTCCATATCTGCACAGCATTTTCCAAGATGCACGTCCTTTTGCAACGCTGATTATGTAAAAGCTCGGAGCGCAGACAGCTGGAAATAGCTGAAAAGATGCTAGCTGTGGTTATTAAAGGCTTGGGAAAAGAGTAAAACTACAGCGAATGAGAGAGGCTATCCAGATAAAACAGACGAGGACGTTCATTTTGCCAATCCTCCAGCCCCTCTTTGATGCCAGACAAAGCACAGTCGAGCCTCGATCATCTCAGGTCAACCTGAGTCAGATTCCCAATTGTATGCGCTCCAGTTCTGGCAAAACAGGGTCACTGAAGAGATTTTTGGTAAAACACACACAACCATACACATAGACAGGCTTGTTTGGGGCAGCGGGGGGCACAAGCTCTGATAATGAGTGGCACACATGAAAGAGTGGCTCCTCGCTAGAAAACAAACTTCACTACTTGTTAGCAGGCTGACCTCTGAGCTTCTGAGTGGGCACATTGTCCCCCGATGGATCCCCTCTGACAGCCCGTCACTCAACTCAACTGTCTCTATCAACCAATCAGGGCCAGCGCTGGCAACCCTCTGGGAAATCTCCGCCCACTGAGGGGACTTAAGAATCTGGTGTGACGCCACGTTTTGACAGCAGTGGAAAAATTCTGTTTTGCCGAGTGTAATCATTAGACTGATGAGTCCCGGTAATAAATCATAATAATATAAACAGATTCAGTCAGGGGACTAATTATAGGATTATAATATGATTTATATTCTGTAACTTAAAATAACTTGCCTCAGACGCAAGAGGGCTAGTTCACGAGTGTCGCAAGAAACTGCATTTTCTCAGTTACCTCTTGGGATATTTAGTTTTGAGATTGAGAAAATGTTTGTGGTGCTCAAAGCATGAAAACATTATGTTAACTTTTCTAAAACATCCTTACAACATGCAGATTTTGCAGGCCACCTGAGGGCAGCGCAGTCTGATGTCAGTTTGCACGTCCAGCAGACGTGGAGCAAAGTTAGCACTAATTTGGGATCCTGTTCCAGCCGACAAACCCAAGCTCGATATTCACCTCTAGCTTAGCTCTGCTTTGATTTATCAGCAACTCTTTAGCTGTTAATGCTCAGCTGTGTTCACCAGCTACATGCTAACTCTGTCAGTCTGCTGTGAGGTGCTGAGATTATCAAAGTGTTTTTGCTGAAAACAACGAAGCGATGATGAGATTTTGCATGTCAGCACTTTTCAGGTATTACTGTCGACCCGACAGCTGCTGACGAGGGTTATTTGTAATTTGGGTGAACTCTGTGTTTATGTCTGCACTTAATATATGAAGAGCCGTGGTCAGTGTGAGTTACGAACAGTCAAACAAAAAGAGGTTAAACTCTGGTAAAAACAAACACTGGCAGGCACCCGCTAAAACACCCAAACACACACACACACACACACACACACACACACACTGAGGAGGAATCTGTTCACTGTTCACTCGCTGTGCTCGCTCCACATTGTGAGGAGACAAAGGACAGGGAGTGGGGATGACGGGGTGGAGGTTCACTCCTGCTGACTGCGTCTCCAGTTTCAGGTCCTCTGAGGGTGGCCGTGGGCGTCCGGCTCAGGAGGGGGAGTGCGCGGCCTGGGTGCTGCATGCAGGATTTTCACGTGTCGGGAACAGCATTTGGAGAATCTGTGTGGATCTCGTGGTATGCGGCACCAGCGCCCCCTTCCTCCCCAACACACACTCATCTCCTCTTTCCCCTGTCATCACCTGATGCCTCAGAGATGGATAAGAGGATCCTGCTGTGCTGCTGACAGTGTCAGCAAGATTTCTGCTTCCGCTCGCTTACAGAACACAATGAAGATAAGTCATTTGACTTAAAAGCGGCTATAACAGATATTTTTATAAGAGCAAATGAACCAGACGTTCATCACAGAAGCTGGTAGAGACCAAAAACAGAGCTAAAGGAAGGTTAATATTCATCAGGTGGACCTCAAATGAACAATAACGTTGCTGTATTAAGGTTTAAAGAAGTATTGTGAGAGTCAAAATGCTGATTTAATATTGCTGCATGTCATTTAATTCATCATAAAGCACAAAATTCAACACAAACAATCTCAGTATTGTCTCAGAAGCTTGGTTGGAGCTACAAAATGAAAGACCTCGTGTTGAAATCCCCAGAAAAAGGGAATGACTGTGAACCAGATGCATTTAGATAACAGATCTGGTTTATCATTTCAGCTCTGTGTACACATTCTGCATATCACAGCAGTTTATAGCTTCCAAACTGGGAATGCTAAATGAACTTTTATTACACTCCTTGATTTAACGCACCTGTGTGGTCTGCTGCTTTAACTTTTGCCTGCACAGTCCTCGTCTTACCCAAACTGATCGTGTGTCGGCGTCGGGACGAATGTTTAGTGGCTGTATTTTGAAAACCACTGGGAACTTTGAGTTTGAGTTTTGAGCCTTTGAGGTTGCTGTAGCTGGTCAGAGTGTAGTGTTTAAGATGCAGAGCAGCAGGCTGAGCTAGCAACGTGAACTCAGCAGCTTTTAGTTTGTTTCCACAGAGCACACGTCACTTAATGTTAATCATGTGCAGTAAAATGCATCGTGCATGAAGATCATATTGTCGTGGTCCTGATTCTAACTTCTGCGTCAACAGTAATTCTGATTGTGTTAGCATCAAGCTAATGCACAAAGCCGTAGTTATTCTTAAATACATAAAATCAATTCAGGAGAACAATAGTGAAACGAACTGCTTCTTTTTCCCACCACTATCACACACAGTGCATTATTATCATCGCGGAGAAAAACATCTGCGAACAAATACAACGTGTGCGTTTTGAAATCTTGAAAATCTCCTCAGAGCCTGATTAATACAAGGAGACGTGAGGAGTTTCCTGCTAAGACTAACTGGACGCTGATTGTGAAACAGGATGACATGGACAACAGCCTCCTCCATGCTCGACCGAGCTCTACCTGACCCCGAACTTTCCTTTCCAGAAGTGGGGACTTCCTTCATTTCACAACGAGTCCTTTGACTCCTCTGTCTTCAATCAGCACACCAAAATACATCCTCCTGCTGAGCTGCTCGCATCTGATTCAGCTGTGTGAGAGCACCTAATCTGTGCCGCATGGATGAGAAAACTGAGAGGATTAAAGGGGAAATCATTTTCTCCATGGCTGCTAACGCTGAAGTGGGTTTTACTGCGGTGGGGAACCGGCCCTCTGAGCACTGATGGGAGATAGGAGCTTTGTGTGTCTGCCTCTATTGTCTTACCTTATAAATCTTCCACGCCGACACCTGATACCTGATACCACGGCCCATTTGTCACCCATGTTTACGTCTGGGAGGCTGAGTGCTGTCGGGATGGGATGCTCCCCGCCCCCAGGGGTGTGGGTGCTGCCGGGACAGGCGACACTGTGAGCCGGGGGGTCATCTTCAGGGTGGAGGAGTGCCGGGATAGGCCAGAGAAGTTTGGCTGACTCCTCTGAGCCGCCCTCAGGAAACACAGGTCTTATCACGTCCCAGAAGAGAAGAAAAAGATGCAGAGCAAGTTAATGAATGACTGAGGTAGTGAGTCACAATAAGTGAAGGAGAGGAATTTGGAAAAGGGCAGTTTACCAAAATCAGAAAAACAAATATCTCTTTTGTGGATTTAGCAGCCAAGAATGTGGTTTGTTTGCCAAAGTTTTGAGATATCTGCCTCTGATATCCGCCTTCACTGCGATACAATGTATGGCATTTCATTTGTTGGGCTCAAAGGATTGAAAAAATACTACTTGAAGAATTAACAGCAACATCTCTTCGCAGAAAAAGTGCCAAACAGCGTCAGAAACAAAAAATCTTCCTCAAACTTTCCCACTTAAGAAAACGAGCACCTTCCTGCAGCGACTGGTCAGTCGTGTGGAGGTGAAGTACGACTTCCATCGCTTTTCATGTGCAGAGTGCAGCACCGTGGCTGACTTTAAAGGACCAGTGTGTGGGATTTAGAGGCATCTAGTGGTGAGGATGCAGCTCATGAATATAACCTTCGCCTCAACCTTCCAGAAGATGGCAAAAAATGCAAAACGTGCTCTCTGGAGCCAGTGTTGATGTGTCCATTCTGGGCTACGGTAGAAACATGGTGGTGCAGCTCTTATATCTGTCCAGGCCTGTTTGCTTCCTCTGCAATGGCTGCACACTGGTGGTAAAGAATATAATCTGAGAGGGCATTCAAAGACATCCCGCTGGGCTCTGATGCTGGCACACATCATGTTATGAGCAGACAAACATTGTTCCTGTTTCAGGCTTTCACAGAGCAGGAGAGAGCTACACCCGCATCGCTGTGAGTGGCATGGAAGAAAAGTCAACCTGGATGCATTTGTTTGGAGAGACACACGACCGCCAAAGTCATTTTCAATAAAACTGCCTCCTTGTTTGAGGAGACATGTATTAACAAAATGCAATATATGCACTGCTGCTGCTGCGCTGCAGGTGTGATTTCTCATATTTTGGCCTCCTTTCCAAAATAATTGAATTGGCCTGCATTCGAGATAAGTGATGTAAGATACTAGTTTTAGTACACCAACTTGTAACTTACTTTACTTTAAAGTACGTCATCTGCACTGTACAATATGCATGTCCCAGTTTATTCAGCGGCCTCAACACCGCCCCTCAACTCTCAGCCCTCAACCCCTTTTGCACTCCCTCCAGCCCTGCACACAATAACTCTCAATGCCAGCGCATCAGTAAATACTCGCAGGCTCTCTCGCATAAAGAAAATAGCAAAGCAGGGAGAAGAAAAGAAACGATGGAGGGAGGGGAGCAAGAAAAGAAGCGGAGCAGAGAAAAGATTAGGCTCTGGTGAAGTACAACTTTTCCAAAGCTGGCTCGGTTTTTGGCAGAAGGCCAGAGAAGGGAGACAATGCAACGCTGTGCAGATCCAGGAATCTATAGACGCTCACTGGAGCATTGGGCTATTGGTAGGGGGGTTAGGTGAGGGGGGGGGTTAAGCGCTCTGTTTTCCAAAGCCAAGCACAGAGGACATGATTGGGCCCTGTGGTGGCTGAAGCCAGTAGGGGAGCGTGGTTGAATTGGTGCAGCAGAATTAGCAGTGCAGTCACAACGTATAGAAAATATTGACCTGACAGACTCCATCAGGGGATGGAGGGGATGTACTGTCCTGCTCGCCCCCCCCAATCAAACTCCCATCCCTCAACCCCGATGGTAAACCAAACCCTCCCATCCCTGAGCCTCCATATCCCCAGCTCAAGTCTCGCCCTTGCAGCACCTGCTTTGTGTCAGCAGAGAGACGAGGGGGCTGAACAATATACCTCAAACAGTCTGTCAAAGGGCCGTCTCACTGCGTCCCCCGGGCCTTTTAATAAGGAAGGACAAGAAGAATATAAGAACTGATTTCTGTTTTCCCTCTTCGCTTTATATTCCGTCCTCCAGCCCGCTCTTCACTTCATTACATTTTCATTCATTTCAATCAGTGTTTCATTTCCTTTCTCTCCTCTCGGCCCTCTTGGCGGTACGTGGAGGGTCAAGGCTCGTACGGGGAGAAAAAGTGAAAGAAATAGAGGAGGAAGAGGAGGAGGAGGAAGAAGAGGGATGCGGAGGAGAGGTGCACCCAGCTGAGATCAAAGGCTCGGTCCCATTGTGAGGACTGTACAATAGACTACTGCAGAGAATATGCTCAGACAAACCCCCCCTCCACTGCTCTGGACCCCACCACAGGCCAACTGACAGAATAGCTGGGAGGGGGCATCAGGGGTAATTGTGAGAATGAGTGGGCCTGTGTACAGTAAAGTACAGTTATTTCAGATAGGCCACACACAGTTAGACGATCAGAGGTATACACACATATATGCACACACACATCATTCAGGTCCGAAGACGCACATCAAAAAACACTAAAGAGGTGCAAAAAAGCCCGGCGATGAACCAGGAAGTTGTTTTTTTTTGCAGATGACTGTGTCTTTACTGTTTTGCTCATAAGCTGTAAAATATTTCTGCATTAATGTGACTGATGCGAGTTCAACGTCAACCCCGTCTCCTAAACATTATGCTCATATGCAAGTAATACGCAGTAGCAGAAACATTTTGTAGAAACAACAAAGAGGTGTTTATGTCCAACACATCTGCAAAACATTCACCGTCAATGTTTTTTCATTTGTTTTGCCAAAAATATTCACTCGGGGCAACTTGGACATGACAAACACCATCAGGGTTTTGTTTAGGGAACTTGTTCAAATCTGCACTGGTTTGTTGGCCACTTGGCAGCAGCAGGACAAACACAAAATTGACTTATTTTGAACATATTAGGACGACTGTAAGTCCAATATTCACTCTGCGTAGCTCTGTTTCAGTCTCCACCAACCCAGAGGAACATATTTGGCTTCTTAGCGACTAAAAGCTCCACTTTGTTCACCAGCTAGAGTCGAACTTTGCCTGCCTGTTGTTCAGTGCTGAGCGGGCAGCATGCACTGAGTTTTTTACTCGGAAACTTGGAGACAAAGTTGATGAGAGTGGTGAGACTGGAATAAAACAGTAAAACTGGATGCTGTGAAGCCATAACAGTGAACTGAAAGACCCTAAAATGCGCCGTAGAAGTGAGTCGTGTAATAATCCTCTTTAAATTCATCACTAACGTTACACATTAAGTCATCTGCTCAACTGTAAATTTCAAGGTTAAGGAAAGACCAAAGTCTGATTGTGATGCACTCGTGAGGTTTAGAGTGTATGACTTGGGTACATGTATAGGAATATCACATTCCCTAGATCCAAAATGTTTTCCCCAAAATGAATTTATAGCATATAAACATATTTTATAGAAAAAATGGTCGCTGTGGGACCTTTCCCAATGTTTTTTGGGGGATAACTGTGAAAACTGAAGCAGAAAAAAAGCATCCTGTTGTTAAAATAACACAAACGCTGTTTTATTTGCCAATAAATACAAAAAAAATAAACGGATCACACATCACGTAAATGGAAAACACCCCTCTCTCTCGAAAAAAGAAACCACAGGCATTATTAGTACATGATGTAATTAAAGGCATTTAAGATAAGGCCTTCACAGGAGTTCATATGTTCTTATGTCGCTCTCCGTGTCGCATGAGTTGCGGCGAGAGCGTAACCACAACCTAAAGCGGTGCAGTGACATGACATACAATATCCTGCCTCGACACTCGAAGCTGCACACGAAGGGCTGCGAGCCGCCCCCTCCTATCTAAGATGCATTGACAGATAAACCAAAGTGTCAAAGCTTGCCTACGCTTCAAAATAAAAAAAGTCCCCAAAGATCCCCCACAGAGGAGAGCTAGCAGCTGGGGTTGTGCTCTTGCAGCTGTAATCAGTGAATGACTTCAGTTTTACATCCACACAACAGAAATAAACAAAAAGCTCTCGAGGCCTTAAAAGCTTTTAAACGTCACCCTCTGTTCTCTTTGCTTTCCAGCGTTTCAAGTGCACTTGAGATTATCGCCCTCTTGTTCGTTCCTCTTTTCTGACTTAACTCCTTTTTCTACCTTTTGCCTCCCCCTTGTCCTGTCCTCCTCCTTCCCTCCGTCCTCCCCCTTCCTCCCCTCCCCCCTCTAAGCCTGCGGGGCTTATCTGCGGGGATGAGGGAGAGAGGAGAATGGGGAAGACAGGCACTTTCATGGCTGAGTTGGGAGCCATTAGCCCCCTGTGTGCTCGGCCCTGTTCTACCTCCTCTCAGTATTAATCTGCAGTGACAGCTTCACTGTTTACCAAATCCACCCAGGATCCTGGGGGATGACTGGCCGGCGCCACTCTGCTCCATTAACCTCTGACCTCCAGCGTTACGGCACCAGAGCCAGGCCCCGGGCTCGGGGTTAACCCGGCCCGAGCAACCGGTTGGACACCTGTCTGATGTCCGACACGGAACTCCTGTCACACGGAGACAATCTGTTCAAATAGATGCATCTCAGCTGGGCTTTAAAGGCTGGCGTTATTTATAGTTACACCTCATTTACCTTCAGTCTACATGTAGTTTACAACAGACCCAAATAAGAAGATTTAGATGTGGCAGTAAGTTTTCAAGGAGATTATTTATCGCAGGAGGAGACTTTTATTTCTTTTTGTCAGTGCCAGGTGACTCACGGAGAGTATCGGATAATGTGCACTCAATAATGTGAAAACACGACCTTTGCCTCGGAGAAATTTAATGCTTAAAACCAAAACTGCAGCTTCAAGGAATAGTTTGACATTTTGACCGCGGCCCGAAACTTCCTGGAGTCTCAGCTGGTCGTCTGACATCTGGTCCTGTCCAAGAAGTATCACCTAAAACTGCAAACTGTCCAATGTACACTTCAGTTTTTTGGACAGATTAGACAAGTTCAATGTAGCATGTTAATTAGTGAACTTTAGAGATGCTGGTAATTGTCCTGCCTTTGGAAAGAGCCAGGTAATCTGTTTTCTCCTGTTTTTATGCTAAGCTAAGCTAAGATAGTTACCATACAGATATGATGGCGCTAAAGTTCTCATTAAACTCCCAGCAAGAAGGCAAACAACATCTTTCCCCAAATATCGGACTATTCCTTTAATCTGTACTGATGGTTTAAGCGAGCTCCTCATGGGGGTTTTGTACGCTGAATGGCAGCCAATGGCCTCATACGGGAGGAGAAAAATGAGCTGAGATACCTCTACCATGACTGATCACATCCAGACACCAGCAGGCATAATGTAAAGAGCAGAGTGACCCAGAGAGCCTAAAATAAGAAAAGGAAATATAATGAACTTAAGAAGCTGACAGAGGTAAGCGCGGAGGCTGCAGCGCCGCTCCTTCTTTTGATTACATCCATCCACATGCCGTCTGATCCGTTTCCCAGGCCGGCCTCTGCGTGCGAGGAGCATTACATCCTCCTCCTTTGAGGTATCTGCTTCAAACAATAGCTCTTAAGATCAATCATCTCTGCTACAAAAGTTCAGCTAAGCCTCTTGATTGCTTTATGTAACGTTTGAAAGTGATGGATGCGAAGTTTCGACTTCTTTGGCTGTTTCACTACGTTCTGTCGTCCCACAGATTCAGCATCTCAGCGGTTTCATCAAAAAAGAGGCAAACAATGTATCTCACTGTTCAACTGAAAGCGCTGTGACCTCAGCCACCGGCCCTGAAAGCCATTTTTAACGGTGAGCTTCTTACTGTCAGTGACGGGTTTCTACATGAGCTCACAGTTTTCTGCTGAAATTAGAACAGCTTTGGTGATTTCACACAAAGGATGCTATATTTGTGTTTTCTATTGGGCGGAAAGAGGTGATGTCACACACCTCTGCGCACCAGTCTGAATTCAGCGACGCTTGTGGGGCTGTTAGCTGATGACATCGCACCTGATGGGACCACACACGCAGTTCTCTTTAACTTCTTTTAACTCTTTTTTAACTCATTTTGTCATGAATGTGTAATGTTATAGAGAAATCCTGATTTGAAGCCACACTTTAAGGGCTTTTAAGGTTTTTCCACATCATTGTGGCATTAAATCCATCCATCCATTATCTATACCGCCTATCCCCAGCTACAATGGGCGAGAGGCGGGGTACACCTGAGCCGGTCGCCAGCCGATTGCAGGGCCACATGCAAGGACAAACAACCATTCACACTCACACTCACACCTACGGACAATTTAGAGTCATCAATTAACCTAATGAGCATGTCTTTGGGAGGAAGCCGGAGTACCCGGAGAGAACCCACGCATGCACGGGAAGAACATGCAAACTTCACACAGAAAGGCCCCTCCTGACCCGGGGATCGAACCGGCAACCTTCGTGCTGTGAGGCACGCGCACTACCTGCTGCGCCACCGTGCAGCCCCCTGTGGCATTAAATATGCAGCAAAATAATATAATGTAGCTACTCTCTGTATGCACAAGGCTTTAGCTTGGTGATCTGATTGGGTTTGGGTTAATGTTCAAAAAAATCTGATTGATTATCAATAAAATTGTCTTGTACTCTCTCCTGAGCTGGAAAGCTGCACCTTCATTTAACATTGAGGCTGATGACGCGGTGCTCTTCTTCATCGCTCGCTCTAAAGCGCAGCGCTCTGGCGACGCCACCATGGTCGGGCCTCGTTTACCTTGTGGTTTTACATGGGTTCGTTCTGAGCCACAGCAGGTCTCCGAACATCTGACTAAGCAGCAGTTTGACAGCGTCACACCACAGTGTGACTGCAAAGGTCTGATTTTTGACTTCAGTTTGGATGTAGAGCACGCCTGCTCAGCAAAATGAGAGGTTTGAAAGGTCACTTCAGGGCAAAAAATATTCAAAAAGAACTGCAAAATAACAACAACTTCACCTTAATGACAAAACTTTCTGATTTCTTTTCCAAGTAAAAGAGGAGAAAAGAGCTTTTGGACGCAATCATTATTTCTTTACTGCTTATTATTGTTAAACTGGCATTCCTACAGTCTGATCTGCACAGAATCAGCGGAGGTCTGTGATCAGTACGAGGTTTAAGGATGACATTTAGATTTCACCGTTTCATTTGGTTCAGTCTGAGAATTCTGCATTCAGAAACCTTAAAACATGTGATAAATAAAGGAAATTAAAGTGACTGAGACCAAACATGGAGGGATGAATGCTGATGTTGCAGATGTGTGACTGTGCTCAATGTCACACAGTCATAACATACACACACACACACACACACACACACACACACACACACACATTTCCCAGCAATGTGTTGGCTTGCTGCAAAGCAACACGAGCATGCACACTCAGAGGCATGCTCTCTTTCACACACACGCACACACACATAAACACCCCTCACACCAAACCGAACACTCAGTCTTCCACCCAGACATGAGGAGTGACAAAGCACCACGTCCTTCCATCAGCAGCCCGCAGACTCCGTCCCCCTCCCCATTTGACCTCTGACCTCGATGACAACAGACTGTCATCACCGTCACTCCTGCTAGGTAAACAAAAACCAGCAGACTGACAGTGTGAGCTGAAGGTGTGTGTGTGTGTGTGTGTGTGTGTGTGTGTGTGTGTGTGTGTGTGTGTGTGTGGGCTCACATTAAACATTCGGGCTGTCCTTTACCCTGCTTTTCATTAAACCAACACGTGCTCTGGTTTTATCAAGTCCGCCCTTAAATAAGTAATTCCTAAAGCCAGCCCACCTGCCAACGTGTTTGAGCCAGCGCTCTTTTCGATTTTTCTGCTGAATGTTCAGGAAAAAGAGCGGGTTGGAGCACACGACGGTGCCAAAAAGAGAAATATTTACCCAAAGTGACGCAAGCAGTGCCCTGCTATTGAACTGCTCTCAGCTATATTTAGAAGTTCCTCACCACCAGACCGAAGTGCTGCACTCATCAAGATAACATGAAAGACATAAAATGAGTCTTCTTAAGCACATACCCCCCCCCCCATCACCCCCTTCAACCCACTTTAAGTTAACCCGCTCAGCAGATTCCCAGTGGCAGCCACTGATGCGTCACCAAACACATGTTGAGGAACAAACCACTTCACGCTAGCTACACTAACAGCTCATGTTCTTGCCTTTTTACCTCGCAGCCTCACCTAATCATTAAACACATTGCACATAAGCAGCATGTGAAATTTGGACTACAAATACAAACACATACGCAGCCCCTCGTGCGCACTCCCCGTCAGCCGCTTTCCGCCAATCATACGCAAATGTTTATGGGTTTTTCCACAAATTAAACAAATAAAGAGGGGGCCGGTGTTGGGTCAGGGGAGCAGCAGAGGAGGGGTTGAGCAAGGCTCTTGGACGGTGCACAAGTCGGAGCCTGGAGCCAGCTGAGCGCTCCTCCTCTCCCAGGAGAACCGCCACACCGAGGCCAGCTGGAAACCATTGACAGGAGTTTGGGGTTAGTGAGCAAGAGAGGAGAGGGGCTTGACAGAGAAGATCATGGGGCCTGCCTGTCTTGATGAATCCACTTTCCACAACCAAAGTAAGACCATAAACCAAGGAGGATATCTGTGTCATATATTTTCATGCTGGGACAGAGAGAGAGAGAGCGAGCGAGCGGTGTTTAAAAGTCATGAATCATCAGCTGCGTTTCCCGAAAGAGGCCGAAAGAAAAAGCTAAAAGAGAAAAATGCATTTTCTCCAAGTGGGATTTACCGGTCGTTCGTGAAAAGCTAAAGTTTACATGACTTTATGAGCTCCTGTCAAAGGAAAATAAAAAAGAATGCACTCAAAGGTTTCTAACATTTTTCAATAAACTGCTTCAGCACAAAAACAACCTCTGCAGACGTGGAGGAAGAAGACATGCTGATGTGAGTCATGCAGCTCTTGACACTTTGGTGCAATGATATGAGCAAGTCGAGCCTGTGTTGAGTTATTGCCATTTTTGCAAAGAAAAGAGAAAAAAAATGAGGAAGTGGTTTTTGAAACTTTCTCAATACTCAATTCTCGATGGCTGCAAGACGTACGTGGGTGTAACCTGCTGAATTTATCTTTTTATAAGGTTGGAACCGAGCACCACTCGATCTTGCGTTTCGTCTCACACATTGTGGACGACTGTGGAAAAATAAAGTAACCCAAAGACAAAGGAAGTAAGAGGGAGAGAGAGAGAGAGAGAGAGAGAGAGCAGGGCCATTTAAAATCCCAGCTATGAAGACATAGAGGCTTTACACAAAACATGACACAAACATCCTCCATCTGTACCACTTCAAACCAACACCACAACAGGATATAACAGCCTGAGCGGCATGCAGTTTTATCCACTCAGCTCTGTGATTACTAGATAAACAGAAGACAACTGCACAACATCTACTGCCATGACATCAGGCGTCTGCCATTGCCCTACACTTGAACAACAATACTCAACACTTGAATGTGCAAATCCAATGAATGAATCAACCATTTCTTGACAGGGAAGATGTTTAAGTGTCCTAAAATGGAAGAAGCTGGTGCTGGCTTGACGTAAATACGTTCTTCAAATAAAAAAGTCAAAATGAGGTTAAGCTGATTTCATTTAAATGGATGCAAGTTCGTCCTCAAGCGCCTCCTTGTGTACTTTTGTGTGTTGAAAGTGCAAACATGACCAAGTATTGAAGTATTTCATTTTCTCTGGACTCTGCGAGCACATGTGGAGTGTCTATTTTTACTGGTTTACCTGCACCTGAACCAAGTGGACAGCTGGTTTCCATTTCCAGTGGTCAAAAGGATAAGAACATGGCTCCTCTACTGAAATATATGAGTTTCTTATGTATAGCACACAGCAGCATCCAGTAATCTTGAAATTTCCTCCAAACTGCTCCGTTGAAAAGTTAAAACCGGGTTGAACTGTGGTACGAAATATGGAGAGCAAGACGGGAGGAGATTGAGGGATTTGGGGGTGACGTCGGTGTACCTTGAAAGACATATGAGATACAAGATGTGCTCAAATAGACTAACCATAATTTCAACTTGTCCATGGACTTTCTAAATTCACTGTAACATAAATACAACTTTGATGTTTGCTCTAGTCTTCATAGCAAATGTAATTATATGTTTACAACCTTAGAAACAGACAACTTGTGTTATATCAAGCAAACGATGAATTCCTCAATGAAAAGTGAGAAAAAACAAGTTAAGCAATAGTTTAACATTTTGGGAACTGTGCTCATTTTGTTTTTTGCTAAAAATTAGATGAAAAGATCAACAGCGGTTTCATGTCTGTCTGCTGAACATGAAACTGGAGCCAGAACAAGATTAGCTTAGCAAGATTAGCACAGAGACTGGAGGCACTGGGAAGCAGCATGCCAATCTGCCAGCCAACAACTCGGCATTTTTAGTTTTTTAGCTGCTAAGCTAAGCTAACAATCTCCTGGTTCCAGCTTCATATCTGACGTACAGTAATGAGAGTGACATCGAGCAGATATTATAACATCTGGACACAGCCAGGCTAGCTGTTTCCAGTCTGTATGCTAAGATAAGCTAACTGGCTGTGTGTATATCCCAAAACAGCGAACTTGTAAAGAAGGTTAGCGATGCTTCAGCCTTGTTGCAGTCACTAACTGGGCCTTTGTCTACAGAAAAACTATTTGCATTGCAGAAGCACAGAAGTAGACAACATGAAACGTGTTAATCGTCATCGGTAAAGCTTGACATGTCACTGAACTACTTCGTTTGCGCTGCTTTCTTTCTCCTTGCGCTGCTGTTACTGCGTCTGTTGCTGCAGGCACGACTGAGCGAATTTATGTTGTTTCCATCCATCCTTGTTCTTATTCAAGAGGATACTCAATTCCTGAATTCTCAAGACCCGCTAATCCCACAGCACAGCAAACACAGCTAACAAATGATTACATGAATATAATCACAGCGTTTGGGTTTCCTGCAGCCATGCCCCTGGGACAGTGGTCACAGCTTGGTGGGAGTCTAGTCATGTTTTAATTCCAGTTGGCTTCCTCTCTTCAGGCTGATTAGAAAGTCTGTTGTCCATTACAGATGTTTTTTGGGGGGAAAAACAAAGTGATCCTCCAACTGACTATTATGGTTTGCACACGAGCGCAGAACAACACAAAGACATAACTCATCTCTTCATGTCATGCTACACTGTAGGTGCACGTGTGCGCTTGCATGTGCACCTGAAACTGGATACGGCACTCAAATGTGAGTGGAAAAATCCCCAACGGCAATCGCATCAAAAGGAAGTGCACGAGGAAGCTTTTCGAGAGTTATTGTCCAGAACTTCAAACTGCTTAATCACCAGTGGCTGTTCAGTCGCTGGGTCAGGTGACACAATCACAAAGCTCACCTTGATGACATCGTCATCACAAAAGGTGATTTTATTCAGGAGCTTAGACACACGATAAATATTAAGGATATATCCAGGATCAGAGGTGCAGTAAGGGCCAGTGCCAAATACTGAATGCAAACATGTCGGCATCAGGTAGAGTACTCGCTCTGGATGAAGACTAAAGCTTCTGTGGGCGAGGAAACATCTTGATGAGTACCATCGTTTGCTTCAACAGCTGGTTGGATGGAGACGGTTCATATGAGTGTTGCTCTAGTTATCCCGCCCTTCCTCTGCTTTGGTTGGACAGCTGGGTAAAAAGTGACACTGACGAGTGAATGAATCAGCGCTCAACGCCTCATCACGCTGTTGCCGTGTTGATTCAAAAAATATGCTAGTCTCGGGGAAAAAACGCTCGTAAGTGGCCCCCTCCGTTCAGCAGCTGATGACACCGGGGAGGGACGTCTTGGATTCCCTTTGCCTAACTTGGTCATGGAGACCTGCTCTGCGTTGTGCGGCTTTAAGCTTCGAGAACAAAAAAGATGACTGACACACCTCAGCGGTGAGGAAAACATCTGGGCCGGGATGTCAGCGCCCTGCGCTCCCTCCCCCCCGAAATGCCCTCATTCCTTTATATAATCATTAAATCACTGACGGATGTGAGAGAGGAGCAGCGGGGGGCTGGGAAAGAGACGAGGGCAAGATGAAGACAAAAAAAGAAATAAACAGGAAGGCGCAAGGTGTTTTTCTGGCATCACAGGCGCAATACGTCAGTAAGCACAAGTCTGACCTGCAGATAATGACGCGAGGTCTTATAAAAGGCAGATGTTGCTATAACATCACAAATATGGTCTGTTATGACTGTGTGTCTCCATGTGTTTGTGCTTCATAATTAAAACATTTACAGACGGTGAGAGCCGTGCCTCTAATTCACCGTCATCCCTTCCAAAAATTACTCATCTAGCACTTGTCGAGTGCATGAGAGAAACATTCGAACACTCGCAGGTTTGCATATCTGAGTGTGTAGGTGATGTTCTTGAACAGGCAAACATGACTTACATGCTTCTCCCACACTCAAGTATTCTGACTGTGATTAATTTATTTGTTGAGGTAAGAAAAGCATCCAGTTGGTTTTCATCACCACAATCACATCATTAAATCCACTCACACCAGATAAAACTCTGCTTCAGTTTGTTGCCGGTTGAGAAATGACTCTTTGGCTGCGTTAACTACCCACCATTTAAAAAATGTCAGATGCTTAGCAGAATGATACCATCATTCTTTTCAAAGGATTGGAAGTTATCGGTTGCCAGACGAAACTCTTTGTTCAGTGTGGAGATAAATTCAGTCTACGTAAGGATTTTGTTTTGACAAGAGAAACAATGCACTTTTTATGAGACTAATATCCAGCTTCCTGTGTAGTCCCTGAACTCAGTCTATTGTCACGAGTCTGACTCGAGATGTTGTGACATGGTTTCCGTTGCTCAGCCAATTCAGCCCTTTAAAACTCGAGCGAGTGGCGAGCTGCGTCCACAGGCGCGCAGCCCGCCGCCAGAACCTGAAGTACAGCACGTATGGAGGAAACCGCTCCAGTTGGAGAAATTGGATCCATCTATGGGGAATATCCCAAAATAAACCCCTCTGTTCTCCCATATCAGGCCTTGTATAAATAAGATAGCACTGCAGGCACACTGCACCATGGGAATTAGCCAATCCAGTCCTGTAAACATCAGCCAATGACTTCTGGCAGGCTGGCCGGCTCTCAGGAGGGGAGGTTCTGCGCTGGA
This sequence comes from Chaetodon trifascialis, assembly GCF_039877785.1. Classification (NCBI taxonomy): domain Eukaryota; kingdom Metazoa; phylum Chordata; class Actinopteri; order Chaetodontiformes; family Chaetodontidae; genus Chaetodon; species Chaetodon trifascialis. Next base: position 21,862,650 of record NC_092069.1, read on the forward strand.
ATTCATAAATAAATCACTTTTCTGGGAGGATTATGTGTCCACAGTCCCCGTCCTCCTGGCCGCCTCCCCCCAAAAATAAACAGGGCCAAGCAGAAATAGCAGAGTTTAAGCACCACTACAGGAAATTATCTGAGGCTTGTTGCTATAATTTTGGGACATTATTTTCATAGCATTTGCATTTTAGTAAGACCCAAACTTTTTCAGACCGTGTTACACAATCCCCTCCACTCCCCGCTTCCATGTGCGACTGTATATCCTCAGTGACATGAATAGAAGCAAATACAACAAGCCACCAAAGGCAGATAAAGGATCCTCTGTAACATTTTGATGACCTGTGATTTGATAAGACGAACCGTCACTTTCTCCAGTTCAACTGAGGTCAAGTGACCGTCAGCTGCGTTGCTTGTTTTGCTATCCAGAGGTTATTTTGGGGGACTGTTTATGCCATTAACAGGTTCCCAAAGGAAGTAAGGCAGCACTATTAAACCCACTTAGCCTGGCCGTCCCAAGACAAACATGGAGGCCAAGTGATGCACGCTGAATAAAGCTTTGGGAGTCAGTGGAAGTAGAAATGGTCAAATGGTTGAAATTCAGCTGTTATAACATTAAGTAGGAACTCGGCCTATTCCCTGCCTCTAGGTGTGCAACGTCTCACCTTGCTGCCGTGATGTTCAGGTATACTGCAGGAGCCTGTGACATCACTGCTGGGTGTGGTCACAGGTGCAACAAAGCACACTTGAGAGGCGAAACAGACCTGAATCTTGCGACCGCAGAGAGCAGTGAAACGCTGCTTTTCAGCCTGTGTTAAGCAAGCACATTAGATGCCCAACCTGAAAACCACAATGTTTCTCCAACCTGAACCAAACTGTAGTTGGTACAGGCTGCTTCACGTTTGAATATAGCAGCTGAAATGCTCTGGAAACTGCCAGTTATATATGACGTAGACATCTAAAAAAAAAAAGTTTTAACCAAGATCACCAAATCATGCTTACTGCGTCAAGTGGAACAGAAAAAAATGATCATGGTTGGTTTGTTTTCTACTTCTGGGCTGTTTCTGGGGCATAGGCCCTATATCTTAGGAAACACCAGGGCTGCCACTGCTGTGACATCTTGCAGAACAACAAACCGTCTGACCCAAATAGCGAGATCTGTGGTCCGAATGATGATCCGTGGTCATCACGGAAATGACAACGAAGCAAGTGCTTTGGTAAATAAAAGGCGACAATTGCGGGGTTTTCCAGAAGGAGGAGGCTGTTGTTGTTGTTGCTCCTTTATGCTACTAACTTATTCTTGTGTGGGCATGAACGGGTTAAAGCGCAGAGCGGCGAGACGCCTCATGCCTTCATATGTACACAGAGGCATCAAAGAGTGGAGCGCTCCTCGCCTCCTCTGCATGTTCCATACAGTCTGCAGCGCAGCCTTTACTCATACAGTACAAGGCGCAGAAAAGCCTGGTGGGTAGTACAGACGCCTGCAAGAGGAGACACACAGAGCAACCCTCAACATCCTGCTCGATACGTCTGCACACAGGTGCTGCGACACAACAGCACGCCAAAAAACACGACCTGACACATGTGACGGTTGAGAGGCAGGAAATAAAGTGAAGTTAACAGTTGTTCAGTGGTTGCTAAGTGAAAAAATTGGGTTATTTCTGCTGTGAAATGACATTACCGCATTTTTTTATTTTTTATTTTTTTTGCACTGCTGCGATAAGTAGGTCTGGGGAAAGTAAGGGGGCTTCCTCTTTCCACATCAGTAAGATAAGAAAGGAAGTGACATAAGTTCCTGCAGTGGCACGAGGCCGATAGTGAGCACAGCATGTGCTATGTTCACAGAAACACTGTCGCTTACCTAATGTGAACTGGTTCAAGGCTTTCATTTTTAGCCTGTACAAAACTTCTGCACTTGGTGTTAATTCACAGCTGTTTAACTTTAACTGTGTGACAGTCTGAAGCAGGCTGGCGATCGTGCCTAACCTCCAGCCCCTGTCATAACCTGATCATTACAGATAAGAAAATGTCATGCAGTAACCTCTGCTGACCGTGGCTGTCGGGCATTTCTGGGAAAATTTGGGGCCAAATCTTAAATTTTATCACACCGATAACTTTATCACAAGAAGCAGCACTACGTGACTCACAACCTTAATATTAACCTGATAATGTGCTTCATAACTCTTCATTTTGAGAGGACTGCTGTGGTATTTCAGCAGCGGATCTCTCGTTTTGGAACAAAACTCAACTTTCATTATACGATCACGCGCAATTTTAAATGACTATACGGCAGCCAGAGGAGATTTACTGCATTGATTCAGCAAATGACAGACATAAAAAGCGATCCTTAAGAGTCAGATCTCAAAAAGCACATAAAGAGCGACGAGTGTGACCGTGGCCAGAGAGGACACATTGTGCAATATTGTTTGTAAACTGAACCATGAACTAGCGACTGCCGGGTTCACAGCGTGAGTCACAGTCTGTGGTGTCGCCAGGGTTTAGCAGCTCGGTAAACAAGGCAACAGATTGCCAAACAGGAGAAAGTGCTCTGGAAAGTACCCAAGAAGCTGCGCGGTGCAGATGAGGGAAAATTGTCTTCAGTCTCAATCGATTGATAAGGAGGGGACGCTCTCAGCTCTGGTTTAATCAAAGGATCAAAAGATGAGACAAAAGGCTGCTTTTTGTGTTGAAAGGCAGCGAGCGAGACCGAAAGAGAAAGACAATATATGGAAAGAATGTGACGCGGTAAAAGGAAATAAATGAGAGAGGCGTGTTAGGAGCTTAAAACTGCAGCTCAGCTTTCACTAAATAGATCCATTTTGTCGGCCTGTGTTACATCACAAGTCGACAAAACAACCTTTAATTCTTGCGACCCTTCGCCGTCTGAGAGGGCTTTTAGAAACTGTCCAAGCCAGACATGGTCTCACCTTTTGTTCTGTGGGCATGACTCATAGCAGGCACTGTACTTTCCCAAAAATCAGGGTTGGCGAGGGTCAGCGTGCCCCTCTAGCTCTGATAATGGACCAGCCGGGCCACATGAAGACAGAGTCGACACACTGTCAGAGTCAAAAGTCCAGAGTCTGAACCCAGTCCACTTTGGACTTGGCTGCAGCTCAGAGAGGCTACAGGCCACTCGCTCCCAGACTGATAAACAACTCCGGGCCAGAAAAATAGGCCGAGAGACAAGGAGCTGAGCTGTGACCTCAGCTTATACACAAACAAAGCTTAGCTGCCATGAAACTATGCTTTACATATTGGCTAATAAATACTCCATATATTCAGCTTCAGTATGCTCATATTCAGATTTCAGATTTGGAATATGCAGTATATTCACATGAGAAAAGTGATGAAATTAAGTCACTCCAGGATGTCATAATGAAACCTGAACTGACTTTTATTTCTGTTGATGAATATTATTGCTCCATAATACAGTGCACACAAGAGCAACTTATGGCTTCATGAGATAAATCATGAATGGTGGTGAAACAGCTGCAGAAAGGTCTCGCCTTATTGAATCTTTGGAAATTAATCTTGTATGTTTCTTTATGTTTGCCGAATAGGAGATGGAGCCAGAGTTTGCAGGACAAAAGATTATTGTGACCACGTGTTTGCTGGTTTGTGCTAATGTCATTGAGAATGTGCAGCGCTGAAGCGCAACGTCAGCTGACACGATGAGGGCCTTGAAGCCGGTCACGTCCTATCGTTTGATCTGGAGGTCCTGGCTGGGAGACGCTCCCTGTCTCAAAATATGGTTTCAGGACTGAGCTGGGCCTGTTTCACAGCAGTCAAAGCGCAGTTGTCCCTTATTACATTAAAGATGGCTTCGCTCTATTCAAATGTCCGAGTGAGCCATGACAGTGAGCACCACGACCATGAAACTGAATCATTCATTTCATTATTTACACTTGTCCTTTTCCTACTGTGACATGTCAAAGTGTCTTCCATGAAAAAGGGACACTGGATCAGTTATGAGCTTACATGAATTTCTGTTAAATTATTATTCAATATCCCATCCTGTGTAAAACATACATAAAACAGAATGCGATGCTAATCCTGTAATGTTTTACCTCATTAACTTCACTGATTTTTGTAAATATCTGCTTATTCTGAATTTGAGCAGCAGGTTTCAAACAGGTTGGGACAGGAGCAACAACAGACTGGGAAAGATGCTCCAAAAACACCTGTTTGGATCATTCCCCAGGTGAACAGGTTGATTGGTAACAGGTGAGAGTATCATGATTGGGTATGAAAGGGGCATCCTGGGAAGGATGTTAATACATGAGCTCAGGAACACTTTGTAAAACACAGTGACTTTATTCTGACTTCATGTTGGTGGTAGAATAACTGGACACTTTGCACAGAGGGTGGGAGTAACTGGGGCTTAATAAAGTTCATATTATCTATTATCTTTTGTTATAGCAGGCTAATCCAGCCATGGTCGCCGCATATCTTGTGTCATTTCCTGTTATTATACAAGGAAAAGTAGCATACACTGACTAACTGCAGAAACAGCATATTATTAATATAAAGAGCACGATTAGTGTTTGAAATGTAATTGTGCTGGAAAAACTCCCCTGAGGCAGCCCTCAAGGGACAGAAATCACCTTTTCACCTGATTACTTGAACTGCCGGTGAGCACCTCATTACCATGGGCTTTTTACCTCTCATCATTTCACAGGCATTTTTCATGTTGCGGGTATTTTAAAAACTGTCATGGGCATTTTTACCTCGAGCCCCTTTTGACTTCTGAGCCTTTTTGCGTGTGCACATCCTGAGACCTGAGCACAGGAAGTGGGCAGAAAGGGGAGTTCTGTCTGAGGCCTAAAATAGCTTGTCAAACACCAAGATGTATGCCTCTGAAGCTTTCTGCATGGGCGCGTCCTCTATTGTGCTTCGGCGTCAGCTCATCGTAACAACATAAAGGGGAGATATTTTTAAGAAAACAAAAAGAGGTGAGGAGGCCTTTGCATTGAGGAGAACCAGTTCTACTCAATGCAAAAAACACTGTAGCTTACACTGCAAGCGGAGCCTTATGCAACTGACAAGGTAATTTATTTTAACCCACTTAGAAAAGAAAGAGATCTGTGTAGTGGCTGCAAAGTTCATTAGCCAGTGACACTGTTTCTTGGAAGGCTTGATGGAACTCTCTGGGTCGGAGGCTTGTGGGCTTGATGTGAAAAGTCGGCACTCCAACTTCGAGGAGGTCACCTCTTTAACACCATGAATCACCCAAAATTCAACAAGCCAAGTCGTTCCCACCGGAGTACTTTTCCATCAAGCTATGGAGGGTCATATAAAGTACGTGGCACTGTCGTTGTACGTCGCGTACGTGAGTGCGAGCTAAGAGACAGGTCAAAAACACCTCGCCACGGTACATGAACCGTAATATCATAACATAGTTCAGGAAACGACTGCGCAATAATTCACCTTTTTTTTCCTAAAGAGGGTGTTTTACGAGGGAAAGTGTCCTCTCCTCTTTACCATCTCTTTTCATCATTCATCAAATCACAGTGCAACGAGTTCATGGATTTGACCTACAATCGCTGTTGACCTTTAACAGGAAGGTGGACGGACGCGCTCGTCGCAGGACAAAACATAACAGAGCCTCACATATAGTGGAAGGAAGATGTACCGTACGACCGTAGACTAAACATAAACACGCTGGGAGTTTACATTCAGAGCTGTAACAGCGCTGGCATGGCTGGTGGCAGCAGCATTACCACAGCCACAGATGTGCAAAGTGCAACGACCGCACTGCAAGCAGACCCTCCATCAGATGCTCCGGATCTGAGCTCATGCTCTGAAAACCCTGTTCTTTATGTCCCTGCTCTGTGTATGGGATTGTACTCTCCACACAGGCGCTGTATGGACTATCTAATACCCTCTCCGATCCTCCTTTAAGTGCACAGTTTATAATTTCTGCCGCTAGTGGTCTCTCAACCAAAACAATAACAAAACATGGAGTCCGATGACGTCACGAAGCAGCGTGGGATCAAGGGAGCCGCCGGTCTTCGCTGTCAACAACCACCATTGCAGATGAAAACGAAAAACTGCGCTCCATCCCGAGTGAGCAACGCATGTCATTACCGCTGGTTGACCGACCTCCTTCCTCACTCTGTGACGAATCATCTGGTGCAAAGAGGATGGGACGCCACTGGCAGGCGACCAAGCCAAGCACGCCGTCACCTTGAATAAAGCTACAGATCTCTCTGGGTTTGGACATTGTTGGAAACGTGGTCGTTCGACATTTTAATGCAGAAATGTCACATATGATGCCTTTAACCTGGCTCAGACGGCAGCCAGGCAGGCCAAGCCAAGGCCACGGGCTGATCCACTCCTCCCCTCTGGCTGTTATCACGCGTGCACGAGGGCGTCTTCACACAAACACAGTTTTTTGTTTTTTACACACGATTCTTTAGAGACGTTCTCTTTTACACGACTCTTAAACCCGATGACACGCGGAGAGGAAATAAATTAACATCGTGAAAACTCAATCTCGACCGACCTCTCCTTCTTATTCCTCGCCTTCCTCCTCCCTCTCGCCTTCTAACTTCTTCCACAAACCCAGCACTCCCACTCCGTCCCTCCCCTCTCTATCCCCCACCCCCCCTTCATCTTATGGGCCCTCTCACTGACAGCTGGCTCTGATTATGGCTGTGAAAAATGGGGCAGTCACGCCAGCAATCCCCCCCTCCAGCATTCCTACAGCATGACTCGGCACTTTCTCCCTGTGCTGCCGCTCGGCCTGTCTCTGCCTCCCTCCCTCTGCATCCCTCTGCTTCTCCCTGTCTTTCTTCAGCTGTCTTTATTCCTTTCTCTCTTGTTGTTTTTCCATTTCAACACTGTGTACGAGAGAAAGAGCTAATGTTTATGCAAGCAGCTGTTTGTTTGAAGGGATTTGTGTACTGCAGTAATGGCTGTTTTAAAAAAAAAGGAGCTTGAGTGAGGGTGCAAGAGGAGAAAAAACTGCATGTGAGATTATGCTTAAGTTAGTCACAGGACGAAGATAGATGGAGGAGATGGCGGAGCGGCGGCCGACAGCTTCGTCACATATGGGGCACGGTTCAAAAACACGGCGAGCCCGCACAAGAGCAAACACACTCCATCACTGCCGTGTGCTTTGACATTTATGGTACATTACATGACCGTATAATGATTGCAGCATGTCCGAGAGCACATTGTTATGGCAGATTTTTCCATACATACTTATTTATTTGTCTAATCTGAAAAGGACAAAAACCGCCATGTTGGCATAAGCATAAACAAGGAATGCTGGTGGGTTTTCTTACATGATTTGGCCCAGCTGATGCAATTCAGACCATAAAGAGCGGCACGTCTACACACACCTGAGCGGGTTCGCCAAATTTTTCACCTTGGTTGTGTCCACTCTCTCCGGTTTGATATACTGTTCTGGAAAATAGGAAACGTGCCCAGAATTCATAACAGAACTTTGACGCCATAAAACTTAAAGTAGTTGGCTGGGATTTTATTTTCTTCATGAAGAAAAATGATCAGGGGATTAATAGATGGGGTTTCACAATGTGAACAATAAAGCAAACAGCGCAGCTGAATAACAGAGTACACTTTAACTTCTAATGAAACATTGTACTGTATCTGCCCATCCGCAGCACATTCGCCAGCAGGATATGGAGATGTGGCTGCATGACAGATTTATCTGTGGCTGTGCAAAGCTACTAAAAATGTCTTTTCGTGAGGTGTTTGTTTGCTGAAACGTGGCATGAAGACAGACAATGAATTCAGGTCAGGCCTCTGTTGAAAGGTTTACTGTACTGTAACTCCAAGATCAGATATGAGCTCAAACTCTGCCGTCAAACCGTACAACCGCGCTTTTCCTGCTTTTAGCCACAAATTGGATTTTAAGCTAGACGTTGCTTTAAGATAATGGTCAAAATTCCATGAAGTGCAGATGATGTTTCTCTGAGCTTGTGGCCATTTTCATACACTTTAAACTGTACCTCCTGCGACTGATGATGTCTGTGATGCCGTCTTAAAAAGGAGACTGCAGCCATGCTAAATGCTAATGTATTGGACAAAGACATCAAGACATTTCGCTCAAAATCACACATGTCAAGTCTGAATCTTTCGTGCAAAGTTTCATGTGCTGCACTAGAAAATCAGACATGAACTTAAACTATTCAACGGTGCCATTTCTAATGTTACTCAGATTAAAGAGAGCTAAGTATTAGATGTAAGGTAGGTGCTATTCACTGCTCAGTAAAAAAAAAATCACGTAATGTTTCCCCAAAGACAAAATGAGTTTGTCCTTGAGGTAGCAGTACTTTTCCTCCACCCTCCACTGTATCTCTTACATCTGAAATACCTTGATAATCTCTGTTTGACTGTCTGGTGGGGAGCGGCGAGGGCTGTTACAGCATGAAGTGAGTGCTCCAGAGGCCAGCAGATGCCTTGTGTCAGGTTGAATAAACAAGATAGAACACTTTCATCCATCATGCTGCTGAACTGGGAGCTTTAGGCCCTCTTATCCAGCTCAAGGCATCTTGTCGAAGCAAAGACATTTTCAGGGCGCCGACCTTGATATTACCTCAGTGGAGATAAATCATGACTGAATACTGAGCTCTGCTAATACCCACTCTATGCCTTTCTCTCTCTCCGACCTCAGAAAAAAAGGTTTCAACATTATTATTTCACAACTCTTCATCCTCTAATCATGTCAAAGCATTCAACCCGTATTTATTTGGAAGATTCTTGGGATAGAAGAAGACAATTTGATGGAGGCTGTTGATGAAGAGGCTTGTCAACGGGACAGACTCATATCCTGTGTGTGAGGACTGTCAGACAAAAACACAAAGCCTCCGGCTCAAGTCAATCAGGGCGCTCGCTCAAAATCAGAAGCAAGACATGATCATAAAATGTCAATCTTCTGAGCCTCCCTCTAGTCTAATGTCACAGTCTCTAACGAAAGCACCAAGGCGGCACATGTGCGTCAGTATTGATGTCATCATTCAATATGAGAGCTTGCTGAGGAGAGAACTGTAATGAAATTGTGACAATTTTCAGCGGTATTTGGATTGTGCGCCTGCCTCATGTGGTGAGTCATGAAGCGAGAAAATTGCCCACAGTGGAAGCTCCATTACTGTACGCTACCACGGTCCCACCTACACGTCAGCCCGTTGTCTCCACAACTCTACTTATTTTTGTTCCTCGTATGCTAACTCTTCCACTCTGTCTCTCCATTAACAAATTAGAAGTAGCAGGCCGCATTAAAGCTTGATTGTTTGGACTTTTAGTGAATGATCAAAGCCGGTCAAGGTGAACTCCCAAAGGTGTGTGGAAACAGCTGTGCAGGCCAAGTCTGCACGGCCCGAGACGGAGACTTTATTTACATAAGGTAAATGATTGAGGTCACCATATTAAACGTATTAATGGGATTCCCCCATAGAGATGGTGCTCATGTGGAACTCATTTCATTCTCCTCTTCATAACATCTTTGATTTTACTGGATTGTACCAACTGCGTGTTGGCGTTGTTAGAGGATCTCAACGGGCGTCTTACATAGAAACTGACGACATCCTTCTGTAAGAGTACGTTTGAACATAAGCCAGCAGAAAATGTTTTTTTTAGGTTAAAAAAAAAGCATAATTAGCATCAAAAGCTCATTTTGTGACTCATTTGCTGTATTACAATCCATATAGCTGCACAGCCTGCGGTGGGTTTTATTAACTTTGGATCAAACTTGCACATACTGTAGCTGGTCGAACAGCAAAGAGGCAGTCCTTCAGTGCCTGCTAAAGTACTTAAAAGTCTTTATTATGATAAGGAAAGTTAAAAATGAAGACTGGAGCTTAATGGTGTACACACAGTTCTCACCAGCATTTGGACTGTTCTTCCCTCTCAGTGTCGGAGCCGGAGGGCTTTAATGGAGTAAACACTGTTAACAGACAGTTGGAAGGTTTCAATGAGGAGAAAGGGGGATTGTTTTGGGTGTATTTTGGCAGCGGTTTTGGCATATAGTAGTACTGGTAATAGTATGAAGGTGGGGGCTGTCGGCTTGGGATTTTTGGTAAATGTGCCATTATTTACGAGTCGGGTGGGCTGAGGGGGGACAATAAACTTTCATTTCTGGGAAAGCCATTCCATTTTACTAGACTTTGTAGAACCTATAAGAGTGCAAGGCAAGAAAAAAAAGGCAAACCAGAAAGTATTTAACAAGCGCAAAAAGTGTTTCCATATTCAGCTGTCACACAACACAGCAATAATGTGAGTACTCCCCTGGGTTGACGAGTCACGTGGGCCGTTTGGGCCTGATGTGACACTAATAGTGCTTACTGGAAACATACACAAGCACTGCTGTGTTGTATGTTTCTGAGGGCATGCTAATGACATTAAACCACTCACAAAAACTAAAACCCAACTCAATGCATAATTCCTACTCTTTTCTTTTTTCTGATAGTTAACGCTCTGTATCACACACAGGCAAACTTGCTGACACACATGTTACTGCTCTAATTACAATAAACATCTGCCTTGACAAGTCATTTAGTTTCACATTCAGCCTTCAGATCTCATTGTTCTGAATTCGAGAGCAAATGTATGCCAATGGGGTGAAGTAAGTCCACTTGTTCTCAATTAAGTTCCTTTTGTTTGAGGAATTCTTCTTGAAATGAATGTCAGTACCTTGAAATGAGACATAATCCAGCAGTAGCAGGAAGAAAATGATGTTTGGTTCTCATGATTCTTGAAACAAGGAGCTTTTCTGTGAGAAACAAGTGGACCTTAAAGCCTTTCAAAGGTTCAAAAAATGGACTAATTGACTTGTTGAGAAGGTAGTGTTTAGGTCCGGACCTGTAGATGCTTCCACATTTTGGCAGACGGGCAATTGGACCCCTGTGTGGTTTATGGCTGCGGGACAATCCCCATTGTCCTGTTGGACACAAGTGGCTGGAGCCCAGGAACTGCTCTGGCCTGGATGTTAGGCCCTGGCAGCAGAAAATTATAGCTTTGGCCAGGAAAGTCAACCAAATGGGCTGATTCTTCTCATTCAACCCAAAGGACTCCACACAGCTGCACTTTCTTTCACTGCCAGGGAAGAAGACAGTCTGAAAGAGGGAGAGGAGAAAGAGAGGCGGAGTGGGGAACAGTTGGGGGCATTTGGACTGGACCGGCCTCAAAGACCCAGAGGGTTGTTGTCTTTACAAAAAGGAAGAAAAAGAAGCAGCTTAGACTCATCTTGGACATCAAACTCTATTTCGGGATGTGTTTGGACTGTGGGCAATCACACAAAATCCCTCAGAGTTGTTTTCTTTGACTGATTGGGGACGATTTTGCAAAATTACAATCAAAGAGGTAAGATGGTGATGTATTCTGGCCCCATTTAAAACACAAAATGCACTTCAGACCTTTGTCTGCTTTCCTCTGAGGAAATCTTTCTGCCATAGGTTCCTTGATCTTCATCCACAAACCTTGAGTTTGGCTCATTTCCTCATCGTTTTCCATTTAAGCGAGGATGCATAGATTTCACGAGCTCGTGTGACGCTGTGGGAGTCAGGGCAGGTCACAGAGAAGAAAAGAGACGACGTCACGAGGACTTTTCATCTCGAGAGGACAGACAAGGGTTCAGTTTAACAGATGAATAATCTGCTGCCAAAGGTGAAACACCTGTAGCTCTCAAAGCAGCAGCTATTCAATAGCACAGAGTTCACCACGACACCCGCCTACAGCTTTTCTTGAGCTACAGTGCCCTTTGTCTCCTCATGAGCCGTAAGCTAAGGTGGGCTTGAGAACTACCTACTTGGAGAGTAATAATGTAAATTAAATCACAAACCATGGAACAAAACAGACGTCCTGCAGTGGCGTATTCATCAAGTCGCCTGCAGATAAGTGTAATTTGCGGCATTCTGCTGGGCGCTAAAACAGGTTCAAATTAGAGCTGCAGTAACAATAAAAGCAGTTTTTCACAATAAATCCATCACACGCCTACAACGTGAAGGAATTTGACATCACCATGCGCCCTGGGTTGACTGAGGACGCCTCCCGAACTGATCCTATTCTCACAGCTCAACATCACCTAATCAAAACCACGCGCCCATCAATTCACACATCATCAAAAGCTAATTTCCAAAGTCTCATTTACGATAGGAGAGCTGTTGTCAAACACAAAATGCAACCATGTCAGAAGTTCATCCTCGTCAACAGCATCTGGAGGCGTATCAATAACTGGAGAGGAGACGCGTCCAATCCAATAAATCTGCGGGGATAAAGTGTGAGAAAAGTGGGCAGGGTCACACGGGCGGGTGGTTTTGAGTGTTGTCCAGAGTGGGACACATGGACTGTGTAATTCTAGTCCAAGAGTGACCACACAGGGCCGGTTGTGAGGTCTGGGAGTGCTGGAGAATGGAGACAGATGGGACAGGGGAGACAGGATTTTTTGGTGAGAGAATGCTTTCTACTGTTCTGTGCTATACAAAGCCCATTGATTTTTTTGTCCTGTGTTGAGTGAGGAACTGAGGAATATCTCGTTTCAGCGTCCACCGCATGGTCATGACACCTGGACCAGGGTCAGGTCTGTCCAGCCCAGAGGGAACTGGACACGGCGAGCGCCAGATTCCTCTCCGCATCCCTAAGCCTGCCTCCCCTAAGTGTGTCATGCATAGTGTCATCTGCCATCGCTGCGCCCTGCGTGCTGCGTTGTGTATCATATAGCCGCGCTCGTCATCTCATTTCTATGGCTTGATGACTTTGACCTGTGCGTCTTCCCCTAATGCGGCAGTGGAAAATCCAACTCTCCCTCCCCTTGAGTCCTGCGCACAACCAGAAAGATTGCTCCTCAGGAAACACGGGTCAGGAAGTCAGAGGAGGAAGCTGCACTTCTAAATACAACCCTCCTCTGGAGACCGGCGTGTCAGCAGAGAAATGGACAGTAAATCTCCTTTAAACGCCGACCCCTCACTCTGCTGCTATTTTTGCGACCTCGCATTTAACCAAAACATCATTTCTTCTTCTGCTTCACTGTGAATTGACACTGACAGGGCCAAAGACTTTCATTTCTGAGATGGTGTTTGTTTTGAACTCTGGTCGTGATTGTAACGATGTGACGTGTCAAAGCTAACCAAATGAGCCAAGCCTCGCATTGATGCCGCATCCCACCCAGTGTGAGATGAAGGCCAGTGGCAGCGAGTGGATGGGCATGTTGGAGCGATTCATGGGAACAACATCAGCAAGAGCAGCTGGTGGTTCACCACTAACAATGCTGTGGCTACTCTTATGGACAATTAATCGCTGCTAGTTCTTATTTTCCTCCCTCCCTCCCTCTCTCTCCCTCACCCTCTTCCTCTGAGGCTAGTTTCACCCTGCAAGATGACCACAGTCCTCCCATATGAATTTGGCAAACATACCATGAGACATGAAAGAAGGCAATCATGGAGTCCTGGCTGTCAAAGCTTAACCGGATCACACAAATCGGGATGTGGGGAGGAGAATGTACACAGAAACTGAACCCTCGCATTGTCACAGCGAACGTGGGCCGACGCATGACAACACATTTAACAAATCAAACCCCGTTTAAATTGAACTTGGCTATCCTTGACCGCCGATTGCTCAACAGTCGTCGGGCTGATTAGCCGTCCTGTCAGTGTTTCGAAAGATGTGCTCACATGCTGAGAAAAAAACAGGAAGTTATTGGAGCATTATGGCTTTTAATAGGCCATGAGATGTTTCACCTCTGACTGACAGTTTATGAAATATATCATGCCTCATGTGGTGAAATATGCTGTCAATGTAAGTACTGTACTTAAATACAATAAAATTTCCATTTTATGCTAAGTTATGCTAAAATTACATAGAAATATCAACTTAATTTCAGCTTTAACATAGAATATGCATGCATATTTATTCCCCTATTTATATATTTCTTGTGTTGTGAGGAGCAGAGAACACAGCATACATAAAGAAACCTTGTATCTTAGGTTATACTCTGAACTACCAGCACATAAAGCAGTTCAAATTAGCTCCACCTCGACCAACTACAACAGCAAACATCTGGTAAAATAAATAAATTATAAAATGTGTGATAACATAACACTCAATAAGATCTGTATATCAAGTACTTCTACTCTATGTAGTGGAAAAAAACTCTGTACTTTCTTCTTATTTAGAATTTGGGACTTTTTCTACATTATGCTAATGCTACATAAGTCGAGGATGTGACTTTCCACCACCACATGCTCGCCTGTTATTGACACAAACAACCATGCAATATTTTCACCATAATATACAACATGCCAAATGAATTTCTCGTGAAGAGGCGATGTTCCACTCACAGTTGCTCATAATACATTTCAGTGTTATGGAATTGAAAATGCAAGTGTGTGTGGGAAGTTTTTTTTCCAAAACTGATACTTAAGCTGGAAAATTAACTTAATAAGAATCTAGATTGTCAGTATGTGACAAACAGCTAAGTCACAAGTACTTTAAACAACCCTATCATCCTCAGATTATATTTGATGTATTATGATGCAGTAAAAATACTATTTATTTCTCCTTTATGGTGTCGTTTCAGAGGCCTGTGGTAGCCCGAAGTGGGATGCGGTGCAGCACAGCTTGAGATTACCACAAAACTAGAGTGAGCATTTGTGTTTTGTAGCTGATAAGTCTATTTGCTTCATATAAGGCTAGTGAGTCAGTGTGTCAGTGGAAAGGCTGATTACACAATACGCAGGCTTGTACTGAGTCCTAATTCACCTCAAAGCCACACAAGGAGCTGCCTGGCGGACTGCGCTGACCTGCTTAGAAATTCTCCCTCATGGAGTAACTGTTCTGATGGGCTAAATCTGGGCTTAAGGTAAACATGGAGACTCTTAAAATACTGTATAAAGAGAAGAGAGTAAATAGGAAATGCTGCAACAAGAGGACAGAGAAAAGGAAGAACTCTGCCCTCCACTGGCTGTGGAGAGGAACTACAACAGCTGCTGCTGCAGACCACTTCCAAGTTGTTGTGTTCCTCCAGGACTTTCTTTCATCTACTGCGCGGATAGATAAAACTTTAACATCCAGTCATCCCACTTAGACCTTATCAGTGACCTCAAGCCTCATCCCCATCCTCCCCTCTGAGGAGGGGGTCATCGGAGTCGACAGTGCAGGAGGCAGAAATCAAACCATCCAGCAGAGGCTGAGGAGTGAGTAACTGCAGCTCCAACAGAGACTGATAGTGCCGACAAGCCAGAGGAGGACAGGCCTGACCTCGAGGAGCACAAATCTGAAGAAATGAACTCGGCTCTGTCAACAGTGAGAGGAAAATCCTGGCCGAGGAGCTGAGATCTAGTCTGAAGGATCGGGCCGGAAAACCTCATAAATATTCCATCCTTCACTTTTACAAGCTGTGATGGAAAGCACATAGTTAGAGTCAAAACAATTAGCCCGTTTATCGATTTGTCAGTCAACAGAAAAATAATCCGCAACCACCAGCCATTCTTCAAACAAGAGGGCCAAACATCCTCTGCTGCCAGCTTTACATTTGGCACCGCGCGCTGCTTTTCTCTGACATATGTGATCGTACACTGAAAATATTTGGATTTTGGATTGCTCTTTGAACAAAACAAGACATGTGAAAACATTCAGAGGGACATTTTTCACCATTTTCTGACATCTGAGAGGCCAAACAATAAATCAGAAACAAAAAAACATTGGGATAAATCTCATTCAATCTTTAGCTACAGCCCCAATTTACAGATGTCACATTTGAGTGAATATTGCATATTCTGTTCAGCCAAAAAATCCCATTTCGGGACTTCTTGGCATGTTTAAAAGGAAAACATATTTAATAAATGTTAGATATAAGTTAAATATAAAGGAGATAAAGATATTTAAGAAGTATTATTTTGTCTCTGCAGGGCTGGAAGGATTTGTGTTGAATTCAGGGAATCTCTGAAGTATAAATGCATTTCAAGTCACATCACTTCCCAGCAAAGCAAAATATTAAAAAGCAAAAAGTCAAGCGGTGTGTGTTAACATCTGCACGGCCCCGTGTCAAAACTACGTCTTTGTGTTCGCAACAAGAACGGGTCTGACACTCCTCTGAGAGCAGCTTGACTTTTCTGGGGTTTTTTTAGATTTTCATTTTGGCAGGAAACAGGTGCCTCCTCCTAAACCTGGAAGGCTAACTGCATCGCACAATATCAGGCGAGCACAATACATCTGAGAGTATTAAAGTAAACAACTGCAGCGTATAAGGCTTCTCGAGGCCAAGGTCCAGCAAGGAGGACGTTTCCATCGGAGTCAGCAACTTGCTGTTGAGTTTTGAGCCCTGCTGACCTTGTAGAGTTCAAATCTGCAGCAGGATCTATTTGCTCCAACATCGCAGGCCTGCAGTGCAGGTACTGTACCGAAGCAAGCTTAGCTTCTGTACAACGTGTGACACATTACGACTTCTTTGGATCATTTCACGCCAGCTTTTTTTTATATTTCAGGGGGGGAAAAAATGCTGTGATTCCCCTCCTGCTTCAGTGCTGCAGGGAGACAATCGATCTGATCTACTTAATCAATCAGCGACAGGGCCTTTGAACTGCAGACGTGATTTCCAGCAAGTCTGTCATCCCACCCGGTCGTCTGTGAAAACACTCCAGGGGGAGATTACTCCACACAGCCCCGGCTCGTAAAAACTCTTTTTATGTTAAAACGCACACCCTCGCTCTCCGCTGACAGGGTCCAGGAGATCTCTTGAAGTTGCATCCACTTTCCTGAACGCACAGGGAGAAAAGAAGACTGAGATGAGCAGTGTGTTTGAGATGAAGAGACGCCACGCTGCATTCAGTCCTGCATATGGATCTTAACTAAATTCAACATTTCAGTACAAAAACAACTTCCCCTGCCTCCTCCTCGGCTGCCAGCAGTGGGACAAAGCTCTCCACCCCCTGTGTGGCTTCTGTATAGGCAAAGAAGAGGAAGGGAAAAAGGGAATGTTTTGCCTCTCTCTCTCTCCCCACCCCTCTTCCCTCACCTCCCCGGGGCTGCGCTCTGTAGTAATAAACGTCCCCTGTAAATCTCCCCCTCACGCCATCATCCCCTCCTCCAGCTCCAACTTTTTTTTTTGTTAACAGCTTCTTTTCTTCTCCCCCAACCCTGCCTTTCTTTTCCCTCTTTTCTTTTCGCAACCCAACCCTGACATTGACTCTGCACATGGCCGATGGCTGCTCTGTCATGGATTCAGAGGGCGGGAGGGAGGAAGACGATGGGGCGACAATAGAGTTGTATAGGTTTCACTCCTCTCTCTCTCTCTCCCTCTGCAGTCAGGCTCTTTCATATGTGGCTGCAAGCGTCATTGTGACTGACTGTGGTTGAATCTGGTGAGATCACTCATATATCAGGTTATCGCCCCGCTGATGGAGTGACACACACATCCATGCACATATTCAGCTTAGCATAATACCTGCTGGAGAGGAAGAGGAGAGGAGGAAATAGCTGTGGCGGGGAAAGAGTTAAAAGCCCTGGCTGGCTGAATTCACCGGAAAGTCCCACAAGTGACGTTACAGTCCAGCAATTAAGAGTAAATTAATTACAGAGTAGTGGATGGTAGCTGAAAGCCTGAGGATAGTGTAGCGCCTCCCAGTAAACAACTCCAGACTGTTAAAGCACCAGACTTCCTCAAGAGAGAGACGGAAACAAAGTTGTAGCCCGATTTTGCCACTGGACCTTAAAATCTGCTCATATACTTACTTTATTTATAGATTTACTTGCAGACTAAGGCAAAGTTAACAAACAGGACATGCACTAACTAGCTTTTTATGTATAATCTTGATAAACTCAAACTGTAGACATAAAGGCATTTTAACTGTGGGCCTGTGCAGCTCTGAAATAAAAGTTTAGTATTCATACTGCGTGCTTCAGTGTAGTAATCTCAAACAAACTGACAAACCACTGCAAGTTTTATCCCCGCAGAAGAGGAAGAAAAAAAAAAAAAAAAAAAAGTTAGCTGAAAGTTGACGCCCAGCGCTGGAGGCTCCTCCTGCAGAGGATTAAAAAGCAAATGTCGGGGCTGGAGCGGGGCAGAGGGGGAGTTCTGCTGGGTCAAAAATACACAGGAGCCGCGGATCAGACACTCAGCAGACCTGCGCAACTTTCTAACAAGCAGTTTGTGTTTTTTTTTTTTTTTTTTACTACTTTTTTTGAGTTGATTCCGGTCGCTGCAAAGATGACCACAGCCGTGGTGTCGCCTTTCTTCGACTTCGACGTGATGAACAAGGTAGCTTGGCAACTTTTTCCCCCTCTCTGGTCGTTTCTAGAAGTGTGAACTGCTGTTAGCCTGTTAGCTGCAGCGTTAGCCGCTGTGGAGGAATGATGAGCCGCATGCCCGCGGCCCTCCGCCGTGACGCGCCTGTGCGGAGGTTCCTCTGTTTGGCTGTTTTGATTTGTGTGTTTTCTCGTCTCGCTTTGACTCGACCGTCTGCCTGTTTTACGTCTGTTTCCTGTCGAAATGTCCCCACTCACGTTCAACCGAGTGCCTCTAAAGTGCGCCGAAGCCATGGCGGTAACTGTCTGTTACCGTAATAGTTGTCGAAATGGGAAAGTTTTATATACATTCAACATGTGCCACATCAGCTTGCTTAATATTCGTAGTTTTACGGCGCAGTTTCGAGCGCAAACGGCCGTTAGAGTTAGCTTCAGTTAATTCATGTCATCTTACTTTAAATGGGGCCAGCTTTGCGCCACTTTTAATACTCCTCACAAAGCAGCCACATGCTCGCTAATCATTGATCAGATTTGTTCGGCTTTTACCTACAAAACTGTGTCTCTGATTAGCGGTGGTTAGTGTTTGTTGGGTAATTACTTGTTTTCAAAATGGTAACGGCTCTCCGGGTAGTTAGCGCCACTGCACCGTTGTAGTTTGCATAAATTTTCATGTTTTCAGTGCCAGATTTCTGTAGTAAGCAAAGTCTTCTTCTTTTCGTGGCGGTTGTTGAGATTTTGCTCTCTGGTGGTTTTGTGCTTATGTAAATCAGGGACTAACCCGACGTCTCCTCTGGTTTGGAAGTGTATTGGCCGGCAGAGTTTCTGCCTTGTAATTCAGCAGGATGCTTCGCCACTTTCATTATCTTTCAAATGATGGAGGCTCTTTGTAGCCACTAGCAGCCCTGTGGCCTCTCATGTGCTGCTGCTCCATTTACTAAACAGGCACACATTCCTCACCAGGGCAGCTTGCCAAACCAGCTGCTGTTCTATAGGCCTGTATCCGCTCATGTTGTCAGAGCCAAAAAGAACAGTCATGCAAGAGGAGGGCTTTTTTTCCCCTCCAGCCCACCAGCTCTCATTAAAATCAGGACCACATTGGCTGTCAGTGTTGGTGAAAAGTATTTTATTCTCATGGTGTGTGTTTTCTGTGTCTCTGCAGAACAACAAACTGCTCAGCTACAACAACAACCTGGGTGCTCCCCATCCCATGTCTGTCCCTTGCACTGGCACCAACGTGCCCATCTCCAGCCCCGCCGGAGCCCTGCTGGACAGGAAGGCGGTGGGGTCTCCCTCAGTGGGAGGCGTGTACCAGCGGCGGCACTCTGTCAGCAGTACAAAGTTCAGCCAGAACCAGTTTCTGAACAGCCTTAAGGCAGCGGACCACTCCTCACTCATCTCAGGGGTTGGCAATGCCAGCAACAACAAGGAGAACCGCCTGCGAGACCGCTCCTTCTCTGAGACGGGTGAGAGGCTCCTCAACAAGTGCCTGGGCCCTGCCAGTCCCACCAGCGGCAGCAGCCAAGTGAACTCCAGCCGTTACAAGACGGAGCTTTGCAGGCCCTTCGAGGAGAACGGCTCCTGCAAGTACGGCGACAAATGCCAGTTTGCTCACGGAATCCATGAACTGCGCAGCCTGAGCCGCCATCCCAAATACAAAACTGAGCTGTGCCGCACCTTCCACACCATCGGATTCTGCCCATACGGGCCTCGCTGCCATTTCATCCACAATGCAGAGGAGCGCCGTGGACCTCCCCAGCAGTCCTCCCCTCTTAACTCTTCCAACAAGATGGAGAGGCCTCGACTGCAGCACAGCTACAGCTTCGCAGGCTTTTCCAGCTCAGCTGGGCTGAGAGACAGCCCCACCTCGGTCACCCCTCCACCCATGTTCTTCCCTGATGAGGTCCCCGACTGGCCCAGCAGTAACCCCTTCACCTACTCCAGCCAGGAGCTGGCCAACCTGTTTGGGCCTAGCCTCAGTGCCGGTCCTGTAGGCACAGAGCCCAACACCCCTGCACCCCCCTCTCCAACAAGCACGCCTTACTATTTCAGACCCATGTTGGAGTCCCCTCAGATGTTTGAGTCTCCATCCAGCCCTCCCGATTCTCTGTCAGACCAAGAGGGCTACCAGAGCAGCTCTGGAGGGAGCCTGAGTGGCTCTGAGTCCCCCACGCTGGACACCACCCGCCGCCTTCCCATCTTCAGCCGCCTCTCCATCTCTGATGATTAGACTGCACGTATCCACCAGTGACTTTAAGTTCGATGACACAAAGAGAACACGGCACTCCCCTCTACCTCTGCCCCTTTCTGAAGCTTTCCTGTCTTCCCTTACACAAGACACCATGTTAGTTCCTTGTTAGCGTTGTAAGGATGTAGTCACTTAAGGGAACACTCTCAAACGATCATTTCATCCCTGTCGATCTGCACAGCGAGTTTCGAAACGTACCCTGCCATGTGTCATAGTGCCAAAAAAGGAGAGGAAATTGAACAATGAAAATAATGAGAACAAGAATTGACTGTCTTGCCAGGTGCCACTTGTTTTTTTTCTTTCTTCTTCATTTGTTCTTGAATGTGTAGCAGCACAAGTGGCCTTGGAAAGGGGAGTGCATTGCACTAGCCCCCAACCCCCCTCCCCTCCCCTCCCTCCCTCCCTCTTTCCCCCTCCCTCCCTGACGATACCACTTCCCCTGAGCTAGCTAGAGGGTGCTCACTAACGTAACTGTAGATCTACCGCAGCCGTTTTTACAGACTGAGTTAAGACAAAAGGAAAAAAAAATAAAGACCCTGAAAAGATATGAATAGTTTTTAAAAAGAAAAAGTGCCTGGGGCGGTTTCTGCTTGTGTTTAGGGTGAATGGACTACTGTTTGTTTTTGGTTGTTTCTCATTTGCCCCCCCCCCTCCCCCCCCCGTCACGGTTCTTCTCAAGCCCCGTCTTATGTAATTGTGGACTGGGTGAGTCTGCAGGAAGGACTTTGAACTGGAAGTTGGTTATGTTCCCCCTCCTGAGTTTTCTCCTCCTGTTGCTGGTCACTGGCTCTTTTTTTTTTTTTTGGGAAGGAAGTCTTGATATCAAACTGATCATTAAACCTGTAAGACTTTGTCCTGCCTCTCAACCCTGCCTCCCCCTTCATCTTCGACGATCTGGGGAATTCCAGCATTCCCATGGTGCAGTTGTACATCCTGCGACTTGACAAGATCGGATCTCCAAGCTATTTTACTTTACTTCTCCCCACTTTAGAACCTGCTCCGTGGAGCTCTCTGTACTCATTACATCCCTTTTGCTTTCTTTATTTGATAATTATTTTTTATTAATGTTATTATTACGGTTATTATTGTTTGAGAAACTTTCCAGACAGAAGGTTTGCTTGTCACTGCTTATTTAACTTATCAGAACATATTTATTGGTGATCATATGCATTTTTTGTTAATTTTGTTTTGTATTTATCTGGATAATGAACAATAGAATATATTTTCTTTTATGTTAAATTATGATCTTCCATATTAATCTAAAGATTGTGAAGACGTTTTTGTCAGTTTTCCTTTTTTCACAGTTAATATATTGTACTTCAATGACTTTTGTTCTGCAACTACACTTTGTCAAAAATGAAACTTAATTTAAAGCAAAAAAAAATGCAAAAAAAGACGTTTTGCGTTTTGATTATTTATTGTACTTTTTTTTTTCTTACTCCCTCTTATTGGACTGCAATTCCATCTAAACTAGATTTGCTTGTATTCATTCCTGATGTTTTCCCCTCCACTTCTTACAGTAATCTGACAGTAACAGTAGCTAACTGTTATCGCATTGATTCAACTCTTGGGTTGACGGTGGAAGAAAAGGGGTGCTAATTGACCTCACATCACTGGTTTAGGAGACTCTCCAAGTTAGACTGGTAATGTTGAAATGTCAGTAATGTTCTTACACCCAGTCTTTTATTACAAGCAATAGCTGTGACCAAATGGGTTGAGGAAAGTTTTGTTTTTCTTTTAATTTGATTGGATGCTTGACGCACTTGCTTGGCCCCCTCTTGTCCATTGAAAGTGCCTCTTTGAATACATTCCAGGTAGCTAAGGCTTCTCTGCCTTTTATATTTGATAATGGAGGACAATTAATTTTATTAAGTCACTTGTTCTGTGTTGCCTTCACGTGTTTGGAAGAGGTGAGCAGATTTTGACACAAAGAAAGTAAAACAGTTGAATGTATCTTTTCAGCCATGTTTTTTTTTTCACTACAGTAATTTCTGTGAGTTTATATGAAAACCTGTTTTTTTTTCCTCTTTTGTAAGTATTGATTGCAGTTAAGTCAATAAACCCCGTATTTTTTGAAAAGTTGAACTGTGTAACGAGTCGTGTACAGTGGTTATTATGGGAAATCATGCAGATTTAGATGCTCCTACACCTTATGCAGCTATGGACTCAAAGCATCTCTCACATATTGGGGTTAAAATCACGTCCTTAGATATCTGCAATGAACATTTCAAATGCCCGCTGTGTAGATTTGATCCCGTTACTTAATATTCCAGCTTCAAATTGAATTTCTCACGACTGATTCTGGGTGTTGGTAGAAGCCACTTTAACATTTACATAATTCAGGCCTTCAGGGACTTAAAAGTTGTGTCGAAGCTTTACATCAGAGGCACGCCCCATAAATCCTGTCACAGACATAACGTGCCCTTTATGACTCAGGTTGCTTAAGACCCATCACATTCTTAAGTAATAAAAGTCATGGAGTTATAGTTGTCTGTCAACCCATGGGGACGTTGTAAATAGGCACAGCAACAAACAAATCGGGATACTTTTAATTACGCCAAAATATAAACAAATATGGGCTAAAAAAGTCGCGCTCAAGCCAGCTGACTCCATAACACTCCACTCAGCTAGAAGGCCCCTGCTTCACATAAAGGGACACAACATGTTTACAAATGTTGCTTATAGATAAAATCACGCATGGGGGAAATGGGGAATAAAAGACGCCCACTGGCTGCGCTGGTCTGTGCAGAATGCAGAACTAAAGGGAGTTTCACTGTGGTGGAAGTTGATTGGTGAGCTGCGCAGAGCAGTCAGGGGTATTGACCTGGAGATGATCAAACTCTTATTGAGCAGGTTTGGTTACGCAAAGACACGGCACTCCTGGTTTCAGCAAAAATATTGATCGGGGGGCTGTGACTGTCAAGTTTCCAAGAATAAAGAAGTGTGATGAACGGAGGTTATCACCTGATCAGTGGTTCTGAGGTTACAAGTGAGCTGATCGATGAGTGTGTGAGGATATTCCCGGTAAGCATGGGATCAACACTTGAGTCTGAGGCTGACAGGATTATCAAAATACAAAGCATAGTACCGTGTGTGGTCAGATTTATATATTTTTACATGTAGATAACGATCTATATTCCACCATGAATACAAGCAGAGCAGTGTTTGATTTCAGAAACAACACGCTGGAGCTTCCCCTTCAAACGCTCCCGTCAACATCGACACAGCTTCTGCTTTCGCTCGCTGCCTGGACGCTTCCGTCCGTCCGTGTTTATATTCTCTCAGATTGCAAAAATGAGCCGGAACAGGAACTCCCTTTCCTCCATACAATGGTGGGTGCTGACCCGTCACAGCTGACCCGCGGAGGCCTCCTTGTTGCTTTATTCCAGAGGACCAGGTCCTGGTAGATTCCTGTCTTCTTGGTTTACTCCCTCCCCAGCCTCCCACCCCCCCGGCTCCATCTCTGCACGAGCTGCCCGCCTGAAAGCTGCTTTGTGTCACTTCACCTGCATCTGTGCACGCAGTACCAGTAAGTTAAACTGGGAAACAGCCTACCAAACATGAAGTTTTTGAGATTCACCAAAACCACAGCATGTGTACAACAAACTGAAAACCAGCGAGTATTCATGACCGACTGCTCATAAAATCCTCACTACATCATCAACAGCAAACATAGAAGAAGAAGGGTGTTTTGTGTGGGGTCCTGGAGACCACAGGCCCTCTTTCACAGCTCCAAAGCGTACTTAACATTGTTGTATCAACTTAATACTTTATGGCGTTTACAAGAATTGCTTATAAGGTCCGCTACAGAGACTGAGTAATCACTTCTGTTTAAGGTCTCACAGGCAGAAGGATGTTTATATGCTCTGTATCTGTGCAGCACTGCCCCTCCCAAAATCTCAAATAGGTCTGTCAAGAGTTCTGCTGCTGGAGTTTTGTAACCTCAAACAGAAGTAACATCACTATAACATCCCTAATAATGGAAAACATGTATGTAGAATATTTCCTTATTTGGTATAATAACAATGCTTATGGTTATGTTTGTATTTCTAATCCAAGGCGCAAGTCTAGTTAGTGGCAAAGGGAAAGGTTACCACTTCAAAGCTTTCCTACATTTTGGGTTTTAATAAGGTCAGAAAAAAGAAAAAACAGGTAAGGTTTCCATGCGTCAAACTAAGCCAGGTGAGTGTTAAACTGTTCAATTGCATGCAGTTTGAGGGACATGAAAGAGGGCTGTTTCCTGTTTGTGTGGCGTGTGCATAGAGGCACCTTGAGATGAAGTGCCAGGAAGTGGGTGTCTGAACCTCCAGCAGCAGGTCTGAGGGTGGCGGAGGGAGGGGGCGGGGGGATATGTGGGCAAAGAAAGAAAAAACTTCCATGACTTCATCACATTTTACAGCAGGTTACTTTCCAATATGGAAACTGTACAGTGACACAGATGAGGTTTGTGGTTCATTCATTGCTTCCTGCACAACAGGATAAAGCAGGTGTGTAGCTTTACTCTCGGTATCAACTCTTCATTCACCTTTAACCCGCACGGTTGAGCAAGCGAATGTGGCGGCATGTACACTTTGTAATTGTGCTATCAGAGGCAGGTTTACCTCTGTTTGAGAAAGAGGTGAGCAAATAACGCTGGATGTGCTAACTGTGCTATTTTTCTTATCTACACTCACAGCTGAGAGCAAGAGAGCTGCAACCCTGCATGTGTGCATGAGTCTGCGTCGCTGCAGCGAGACAGGTGATGTGAGAGGGGCAATTAATCACCAAACAAGGGCCGAGGTCAACGCTGAGTGACGAGGTCAGGTTAGGGGCTGTTCAGAGGTTGCTTTGTCTGCAGGGAAACAGAGAGGCACGATTAGCCTCCTTTGGGCGCACATACCAGAGCACACACACCTGCATTAGAAGCATCCACTCAAGGGAAAAACTGCACAGGTAACTTTGAGTGGAGGGATTAAATGTTCCTCTGTGGAGGGAAACACACGGGCCCATGGGAGTGCATGGTGGTCAAACGTAAAGCAGAAGTTTGATACTTTGTGAACTTCATTTACTAGCATTGAGTTAGATGAGAAGATTCATACCAATCTCATGTTTTTATGGAAAGTATGAAGCCAGCAGCTGCTTAGCTTTGTTTAGCGCAAAGACTGGAAACAGCTCTGTAACAAAATCTGCCTACTAGCACGTTTAAAGCTCACTAATTAACAGGTTATATGTGGTTTATTTAATCTAAAATAAGCTAACCAGCTGCTGCCTACAGCTGCCTATTGTCTGTGCAGACATGAGAGCAGAAATGAGCTCATCAAGTAAACGAGTATTAGTCCCAAAATGTCAAATTACTGCTTTAAAGCATTTTCTTCTGAAGTTTCCACCCAACTCAGGTGATATTGTGAAAGGAAAACATAAAGCAAGACAAAAGAAGAATACTCCAGAAAAGACTGCAGATGTCTGTTTGTTGTTCTAGATGAGACGAGCAGATTAACTTGTAGTAATAATGACACATTTGTTTTGCAAAGCAGAGTGATGAGTCAAATGTCAAGCTGTGACAAACAAACCCTGACGATGAAGAATGGAGTCACATTTTTGACATTTGACTTGATTTCATAATTACAGCCACGCGTCTTGCTAAAAATACACCTCAACAAGACGTGTCTGTCACAGGGGTCAAACCTTTGAACTTGCTGTTACAGGACAAACCTATAAGCCTGCCACTGCCTCTAATGGGCCCTTCTTGCTCGCTTATGTATAGTGAAAGTACGTCTTTATCTCCTTTGTCTGCACCTCGGCTCTGCAGTTGATTTGTCTGAGGCTTCACGAGGGAGATTGTGGGGAGTTAGAGTCCTGTTTTCCCAAATACTGTAATTCTTAACTTAATTATGGGGATGTGTTTTATAATTTGTGTTAACAAGGGGCCCTCTCATCCCACCTCTAATCCCTTCCTGACTATTATCACCCTGCAGCGTTCATATTTCAATGTTTGGGAAGTTTACCCTTTGAGTACAAAACAATACAGACTTTGAGTGGCAGAGAAAGTGGAATACCCAAACATCTTCACTGACTTTTTGATAACTTTGGCTTCAAAGCAAGAAAAAAAAAGTCATCTAAAAAAAGAAACTGTACTGCAGCTGTGGGGTCCTCTTCATCATTCAACCTCACAGTTTCCCCTACATACATGTTTACTGGGAGATCACATATTTCCGAGGACGCTGATGATGCTTTAGCAGTAACTTTAGGCTTTATATTTTTAATCTCTGTATATGTAACGCTTCCCTTACATGTGTACCTGCCAGTCGTGCACTTTTCTCTGCTGCCTGCAGCAAATGGCAGGCTTTATCTTTGTAGGTCTTTGACTATATGTGTCACGGTGAGACTGATTGCAGATCGACAAAGACAACAGTCACAACCACTCCCTGATCCTGTGGGTTTAACCCAGGCACTCCGCAGCCCTATTATCTACGCGACTGAGACCATGACACACTGCTTACCGAGTAATGACCATTAGCCCTGCCGGGATCCGGTGTCACATGCGCTTTTCTTCCCCCGGGCTAAGTGGCAACCCTTGACCTGTGAAAGAAAGGAAGAGAAAACACATATGTGTGGAGCAGAGGAGCAGAGAGGCGAAGAGGCTTCAGAAGGAGAGCACTGGTGATGGCTGTCTGACAGGTTGTGGAAACACACCCTTCCACTCCTTAGTGTGACAGAAAAACAAACACGGTGCCACTAAACTCTCGCTGAGCCCGGCGCTAATGGACAAGCGCTGACTTTTTCCTGATGAAACATGCTGGCCCAGTGGAAACAGGCGAGGACCGACCAATAGGAGAGCCGGTCCCAAACCTGACACTGTTGTGCTTTGGGTTTCTGGTCCACTGGGCCAAGTGAGTCACTCCCTGTGCTCCTCTGAGTGCTGAACCACTTAACTCTTCCTGTCTCCTGACTCGCAACGTCGTGACCGGATGGGAGGAAAGTCGCCTCAACTCCTGCTCTGCATTTTCACCTATTCCTGCTTTAATCTGGGACCTTGCAGAGTAATTACAGTTATCTTTGTAGTTCTGGCCATCATTTCCATTGCTTACAATAACACTGCACATATTAAAGTCATTGCAAAAATGTGGAAACACGTCACCGTCACTACACCTGAACACAGTGCGACATACAAGAAGCACAAGTCAGCAGGCAGGTTGTAAACAAGCCGACACTTCAGCCAGATTATAAAAATCAACGGTTCCCTTTTTAGCTCGTGACCCTTTAATACAAAGCAATCTCTATTTGCAACCCCTCACCACAGCGTGCATGTCTATGCGTTATGAGCAGTGCGTTCAAAGAGTGAGTTTCCATCTCTCAATACTTATTAGAGGCCTGAGGAGGAAAACTAGAAGGTATTTCCAGAGAAAAAAGGCAGATATTTTTAAAGAAAGTACCAATGAACATCATTTTGTGTAATAGATTTTCAGTGATTTCATAGCCCCTTGTTGGGGTCCAGACTCTTCAGCTGAATGAGAACCAGTTTATTAGTGGTTAAACCAAAGGTGTTCAGACTGGAAATGTTGGTAATAATCCATTATTACTCAACAATAGAACGAGAGCAAGTAGGTTAAAGTTGAACCAAGAAGGTGGACTGTAAACCAAGAACGTTTACGTGGACAGTTTGGGTCATAATTTCTGCTTTAACTGAGTGTGGCTGAGCAGGAGTTTCAGACCTGTACGATCGTCCGACTGCTCGTCTTCTTTTCGTTTGATTAATGTTCCCGTGCTCCCAGATCTCAGCCACTACTTCAGTGAGAAAATTGATATTGTTATCACAAGATATGGAGGCAGAAAATCTCAAAATGTGACAAACCTTGTGCAACGTCTCTGTGTGTTTCTGAACTTCTCACAAAGACCCCATGACTGAAACAAAAGAGACGCCACAGCTTTCTAGCTCCTCGCTTTTGTCCTGAGTGACAGTGAATGAGGTTAGCTTTAAGCCACTGAACCATGCCAAAACCTAAAAACAACACGTTTCCTCACACATGATTCTCAGTTTTGTTTCGCAGCATCTGTTTCCTCTGGTGGCAGCGGTGCAAGAAAACAACCTCTTTCTCACTTCTTAAACACAGCTTTCAGTTTGTCATCAGTTCAATACTGATTTAAATGACCGCAGCGCACACACAAGCATCAAACTCCTTAAAATAAACACACTCCTCTGTCCCTACTGATATGCACTGGTCCATGACAGACCCGTAAAGTTGACTAACCAGCCGCTCTGAGTCACCCAGGCCTGTTAGATGTATAAGCAGACTGAAGATGACATCAGTGACGGCTTTACAGGAAGTCCTTGCTCTGTCTGGTACCGAGGCCAAATCTGCTCTCTGCACAGATGATGACCATCTCGCATGTGGGATCTAACAGCACAGTCACATTACAAAACAGGATGCAGTACAAGGTACTCAAAGACCACCAATGTTAAAAATTAGGGGGGGGGGGGAGTGGTACAGACACACAAAGAGAGAGGGGAGAGAGACAGAGAGGATGACTGGACTAAAGTCCCACTTCTGCTAATGTAACCATGGCTGTATCATTTTCTTGTTTGAGTTGTAAACAAGGCCTAGATATCTGGCCTTGGGAGGTTAGGGAATAGTTAAAAGTGAACTCTGTCTCTCTCTCTCTTTCTGTGTGTGTGTGTGTGTGTGTGTGTGTGTGTGTGTGTGTATTTCACAATGATCTGCTGGCTGAGGCTCAGAGAGACGAAGATAAGAACCGACTGTGAGAAACCACAGATCTCACACCCACTCACTAAGAAAGAGCACACAGAAGCACACACAGGAACATGCACGTACGCACACATACGAGGCGTATGTGCGCGCATGCTGTGTAGGTCTGAACACACAAAAGCAGCATCCTCAGGAAAGGCACATTTAACAGTTGACACTGGGTTCGCTCTGGGACGTACGTGGAGCTCCTCATGATTGAGGAATTTGGCTGTAAAAACAAAACAGAGGTTATTTGGAAGTGTCTGACTGCTGCTCAGATTTCTCAAGGCAAGCCTTCCATCGAGATAAGGCCCGGCCTGAAACCTGTCCTACGCTCACCCTCCAGCCTCACCTGCTAACCTGCTGCGACATGCACTCGCACAGGTAGGCAGGAAAAAAGGATTAGACCGTAACTTAACACAAAGGCCTTTAGTAATGCTAGTGTCAGGATATTACTAAACCAACAATCACAAACTCGGTGTGCCCACAGTGTGCTGTTTTTATCTGAGACTTTTTGTAAACTATGAGAGGATGATAGACAGTTGACTCAAACTGAGATTATTATTAAACCTGTGCTGTGACGGGTCCAAACTTAGATTTGAGTCAAGCTAAAACCACAAAAATGACTTCAGACTTTCAAGACATTATAAGCAAGACCATGTAGGTTATGAATGACTGTCACATATTATCCCTCTCATAACTGAAAAGTTGAATTCATTAGCATAAAAAACTCTTGTTCAGTTTACAGGTGGGGGTTTTACTGCAGCAGCCTGACACAACAAGCCTGTTGCTTCGATGACTGTTAGCTTATGGCAGCTAATTTTCACTGATGCTAGCAAAGATTAGACAGGTAATGCCTGAGTAACTGATATTACTGAGTTAGTTTTCTTACCTAATGATTGTTATGCTAGTCTTACACTACAGTATTTTTTATTACAAATGTTTTGCTGCTCCAGACTTTAGTTTATGACAGCTAGCAAGCTTATGGTGTCTAATGTTAGCAAACTTTAGATAGATGCTGGTTAACTGACATTACTTAGTCAGCTCTTCTCTACTGTGCTATTCATACACTATGTTATAGACACAACTCAATATTTTTATTATGAAAGTAAAGCCAATAGGAAACACAACATACCCAAACAGGAGACATGTTTGTTCCTTCCCATTCTAGTCATTCTTAGCCGTGTCGCCTCATGACGATGTCTTTAAAGAAAGCTTATGTCATTTTTGAGAGATTAAAATACTAAAGTCTTTCACTTATTACTGAAAAGTTGAATTCATAAGCAAAACAAACACCCTTGTTCAATTTACTGTAGCGTGCTACAGTACAGCCTCACTCTGGTATGACAGCTAGCTAGCTTATGGCTGCTAATTTTTGCTATTGTTAGCAAACTTTAGATAGATGCTGACTTTATTGTGATTTTTCTCTATTTGTGCTGCTCTTACATATTTGTTGTTTCCCCTTGTGGTCGATTTCATTCATTTTCAGTGTGCCACTAAGGCCTTATTTGTTCTGGTGTGACTGCTAGTTAGCTTATGGTGGCTATTAGAGCACTTAAGCTAACTTTAAGCTTTGACAAGGTCTGAGATTTTGACTTGATTAGACGTAAAAACAGCTTTGCTGGGGTCTGCATCTACCCAAGAAAAAACCTAAACCACCTACACAATAGGTCTATACGGGGAAACAATAAATTTGTTCTCAGAGGGGACCTCATCTGGGCTTTCCACTCGACGAATCAGCCATCATTGTTATCGGAGACAGGGAATAACAGGCGAAAAGGGGAACATGATGTGTGAGAGCAGACTGAGGCCCAGAGGAAGGCCACAGCACAATGCGAAGCAAAGGAGATCTCTATAAATCACAGGCCTAACCGATTCCCCACCTGTGTCCGCTGTCTTCCCAGAAACACAGAGTCACACAAACAGCTGCCCCGCGCTGGAAAAACCTCATGACCACGATACCCTGACACAAAATCACACAATCGAGAATTCTGGATATCAAACGGCAGCAATGTGTAGAACAAACTACCCCTTTAAGGCACAAATTGCTGTTTTGGCGTAGGATTTTGGTATGACGTTCCACAGTGGCGCACACACAGCTGTACAAATTCATGCTTTGCACACACGCGATCAAACAACATGGCCATTAATTTGATTAGAAGCCTCTCAACAATTTCCAGTTTTCAGTCTTGAAAGGGCATTGTGGCCGCTGCCAAACCAAAAGCCTGAAATAAATTAACGTCACCCATGAACCATCATGATATTAACATCCAGATTTACAGTATTTCCCAGTAAAAGGTCGTCAGTGTTTCTGGAGGTGACGCATCAAGCGCGCGTGTGTGTATGTACAAGTCTGCCGCATATGTAAACACATCCGAATGTGTATGAGCATACAAACACATACAAATGTGTATGAGCATGTGTGCTAAAGGGGGAGGGTTGTTTACTTGGGCAGCCTCTCAGAGAGTGTCTCCTGGCCGGCTACCACTTCCTGCCCCTGCGCCTGGAGCAGCAGCCTGTCTAGTCAGCCACCTCGGGCTGACAGGGAGACCACATGCTAAAAGACTTATTGGCCTACTTTAGAAGACCTATGGGAGGGAAGGGGACTATATGCCTGCTCTGGGTGGGGCTGGAACTGTTTTGAAGGGAGATTGGGGGGTCTAGGGGGTGTCTGATTTTTTTTAATAAAGCACTCTTCCTCCCCTCCCCTCTCTCCCGGCTTTTCCTCTGAGTGCTTACAGCTGCAGGGATGGAGAAGGGGGGCACAGCGGAACAGAGCGAACAGGCTCAGCATAGAGAGGGCCCTTCATGAAGTCACATCTGGACCTTTCCCAGAGAACTCAATGGAGCGGAGAGGCTAATGAAAGTCTTAAGTTATGTAATTGAGCTCTTCCATGTGCACCAGACGGTAATGTTGGCTTGATCCGCGGCACAGGATGTTAGCAAAAATCCTATGGACATTTATGTACCTCACAAAGGCCTGACAAACTCAGCCGGGCTCGTGCTGCTACTGTCATGTCTGCAGCAGCTTGCTAACCCAGAATCTGGTTGTAGTGGCGCTCCAGGCCCATACAAGGAGTCGCTGCAGTGAGAGACTTGGCCCGTGAGGCATAACAAACAGGGTTTGGCATTTACTGCTACTAACAGGCCTACTTAAGTTGATTGGCCCATGTTGTTTTGCTGTAGTCAGGCTTCCACTGTCCGGCAGCAGTGGAAAATCACGAGAGAATTATGAACATTAAGTACAGCGCATGATTAAATGTGGTGTACAATGATTCTTTTTGAACCTTGCTCAATGTGTAAACGATTGTAATGTAATTTTGAGCCTCGCAGTTTATGACAAACATATGTCTGCTGGTGTATTGTTATGCTTAGCAGTAACTTGAACAGAGAGGCTGTAAAATAAGCTGTCTGGCTGGTTATGAGTGGGAGAGGGAAAGGAAACCTGCACTGTAGGACAACATGGTGAGGAGTGGAATGAGGAATGGCAGAGAACACACATACAGCACTGCAAACAAGCCCATGTGCATGCGCGTCCATATGTATGTAGCGACTGTGGGATGGGTGCAGATTGTAACCGCAATCAGTTTGAATAAGGTCTCCAGTGTCAGCTCCAGCTTTGATTTACCTTCCACTGCCGAGGGGAGAAGAAAGAAGAGCAGCAGAAGCAGAGGAGACGCTCCTGAAATGAACACCTTGGTAAAACCTGCCGCTGTATAAGGTGTCAGCGTCGGGCCCCTCTGTGGCGTGATGCCAAGCCCAGAGCCGCTATCGCCACCGCATCACTGTGCCTTCCATTAATAAAGGAGAAGAATAACAGTGACGGAGGGGAAGATAGGCCAGAGCAACGATACATTACCTGCCAATTAGATGAAGGGCGGAGGCAATGGGGGGAAATGCAGACCATATGGGAGGCTATGTGAGAGGCCACCTGACCCAAGGGGCCCACAACTCTCACATCAACACTCCTCACCAGACTGGACCTGTTTGAAGTCTTACATAATGCTCTGAATACCACCCTCTTCTTCTCTCTCCCCGAGTCTTTCCAACCTCCCCTCCTCCTCCTCCTCCTCCTCCTCCTCCTCCCCTCTTGCCCTCTGCTTTCCACTCTGAGACCACAACCACAAAGAGAGGCCCCGGCCAAGACAAACACAGCCCAGAATCAAATCAATTTTGAGAAGTTATGGTGCGACTATTACAGCTTAACACGCCGCTGACAAGCCGCATGAGATGGTCCTCCTGTGAGTGTGTGAGGAATGAAGGCCGCTGCATCTGTAACTTAAGTGATCAGACACAACAGTAGTTGCCAGTGATGAAGTCCTCCTTCATGCATCCTTTATATAACATGCATTAGCGAGCCTGATGATTATTCCTTGGAAGTTGCTCAGTGGAATCAAGCGACACTAATGTCTGATATCATCATTACGGAGTCTTTGCTTGTGCTTTCCAATGTTTGAAAAGAGAATTTTCCAAACACGTCCTTTTGATGAGGGAGCTCAAGTTTAGCATTATTTCAACATGCATGCAATAAAAAGCTTAAAGGAATGATTTGGCGTTTTGGGAAATATGCTTATTTGCTTTCTTGCTTCTCGTGTCTGTCTGTGAAATATGAAGCGGCGGCCAGCAGACGGTTAGCGTAGCTTAGCATAAAAAGTGGAAACTGAGAGCCGAGCTGTGTTCAAACACCTACCAGCACCTGCAAAGCTCATTATGAGCACATTAATGTCTTGTTTGTTTCATCCATCGTGTAAAAAAGTTTTTTGTTGGGGGGTGGGGGGTTTGTACCAGACTATTTCCAGGCCTGGTGCAGTGATTTCCTGGAGTCTCTGCTGGTTTTGTGGCAACCTCCAAGACTCCCAGCCATAAAACAATCCAGGCTACAAGCCCCTTAAAACCACAATTTGTCATTTTCACACATTGTTTAGTGTTTGGGTTAAACAAACATGCCATCACGTGTCTATTAGTGAGCTTTAGTGGTGCTAATAAGTAGGATTTTGAACTTTGGACAGTGCCCGGCTAGTTTTTCCCCCTGTTTCCAGTCACTTGGCTAAGCTAAGCTAGCCACCTGCTGGTTGTAGCTTGTGGTATCGATCTACTTATCTGTCTCTAGGCAACAGAACGAACAAGCCAAAATGTCAAACTATTTCTTTAATCTGTACACACTCAAACACACGGTGGCTGTTCCGCTGCCTCAGCCTGGCTAGTGAATAAGAGAGGCTCGTGGCCAGGTCTAGTCAGAACCAGAAGGGCCAGCAGCAGCTCTGTGGAAACACTGACTCACCAGCCAGGGGTCTTAACTCAACTCTACCTCCTCACAGCTGGAGGACAGAAAAAAAAAAATCATTTTATTTCTAAAACACCTTCATTGTTACAACCGAAAACACAACCGAGCTAAAACAAACTTGCGAGAAAACCAGAGGAATAAATCTCACACCTCGCACAAACCAGCCCCAGAAACAAACTCACATTAAAAGCCAGAGCAGCCCTGCACCACGACGCCTAATCCGCCATAAAAGAGAAAAGGGGAGAGAGTAAGAGACAGAAAGCTGCATCATTATCGCGGTCGGACCCCTGGGAGACTGTTGGCCCATCATAAGCCTCTTATTAGACGACTCTCCTCAGAGAACTTGTGGTCTAATCTTATAAAACTTTGAACACCCGCTCCCTGCATGCTCTACCACTGGCTTATTAGTCACAGGTCTGTTTTTGGCGCTCCAGTGCGGTAAATGGACTTGTTATACTTCAGGCTCACTTAAAAACGCCGCTTTGACGGAGCCCAGTCTGAATTATGGTGGAAAAGCGCCGGGCGAAAAGGTGTTGAGGTGTCGTTAGAGTGACACAGGTTTTTTCACGCTGCTCTGTGCCATTGCTGAAAGCCGAATCTTTCATCAGCCCGATCTGCCCAGACCTTGTGCTAAGTCATTTGCACAGGGCGCAGCCTATATGCCACAGTACTTCAAATGAAGTCATACTCGCCCAAAACAGAGAAACACTTTAACACATCACAGCTGACAAATTTGTGTGTAAATTCTGTGGTTTCATGTTATTTGTGTATTTGAGTTTCAGGTAGGAGACATTTAGTTCCACGATGAGCCAAAAACCTGCAGGTTTCTGTTTTAACCAGAGGAGACGAATTTAACACTCATGCATCATCAGGCTTGTTGAACAAATTTTCGCCCAAGCTAGGGAAACAGGAAACAGCAGTGACAAAGGAAGTCATAGAATAACAACAACAGCAACAGTTGTGGTGAAACAGGCAGCTCAGAAAATATGAAGATTTAACCATTTGATTGCTTAAAAAGGTTCCTCTGCAGCAGAGCAGAGCGACAAAGGTTTAGCAAAGATCCTCTACAGCAATCAAGTTGAAAGTGTTGCATCGAGGTGTAAAAGGAGGCAAAGACGCACAGAAGTCCATCTGCAGACAGCTTGCAGTCAGGGCTGGTGTAGCATGAAGGCAGCGCAGCACTGTTTTCTGCAAATATCCACCTTCATGTCGGCTTTAACTAATCCACATCTTTACATTTTCTGCTTCACCTTGTGACAGAGAACGGCAGTCACTGAAAGGTTTGCACTGAAAACGGCTTTGCAGGATCACAAAGATGCAGATTTGTTGTAAATATGCTTCAGTGGTTTTCTTCCTGAGAGTTAGAGGAGACGCTCGATGACGCCCTCGTGTCTGCGTGTTAAGTCTGGAGCTGCAGCTGGGAGGCGATTAGCCTAGCTTAGCATAAACACTGGAAACAGAGGGAAACAGCTAGCCTGGGTCTCTCTAAATTTCAAAAACCCAACATTTCTTATCTCATTCCTTTAAATGACAAAGGCAATTTAAATGTTTTCATGTTGTTATTGCTTTCAACAACACAAAGCAGCTGAAGCAGAGCTATCACGGCTCCAGGAGTCTCAATGTAATGCTGCAGTGCCAACCTATAGCTACACATAATCACATCATCTGTGGCGAGAAGTTTTAATGCTGTGTCGCTAAAGGAGTCTCTACACAGACAATGCACGTGTTCACCCAAATGTCAGAGTACATGGGGACTATTTGTCTGGTAGAAAGTAGCTCCAACTGAATCTCTTCACATTATTAAAACTAACCAGGACTGTGTTTCTGGAAAAACAATGTTGGAGAAATTCTTAAACACCATGAGCCCAGAAAATGACATTTTATTGACTTCTATTGTATCATGTTGGGCGATGTAGCATTCACAGAGATGATATCGTAAAACCTGGAACTCTGGCACCAGTCAGGGTAATGAGTGAGAAAATATGCTTTTTGTAATTTGGGTGAACCAAGACCAGGTTTGGCTTTAGGCCAAACTCCAGCTCAAACTAAAAAAGCTAACCATTAAATGCTAGCCTCTAACCCCCCCCCCCCCCCCCCCGTGTTCGCTCTCCAGTCCAGGATTTGGTGTGAATCTGAGTTCCAGCACCTGTGTCCAGGGCTGCAGAGACCTCTTGGTCTCCAGGCCAAGTTCCATGTCCGCTCTGATTATAGCAGCAGAACAATGCGAGCCATTGTGGCGCTGCGAGCACGGAGTCTGTGCAGTTTTCTCCATCATCTCTCTCAAACGCTCTCATTCAGCACACACACACACACACACACACACACACACACACACACACACACACACACACATACACACACACAAACGTGGTGTAATGGACTATAGAGTTGAGCGAACCACATAAAGGTAAAAATGCATGGTGTTTTTTTTTTCTTGAGTGAGCATGAAATATGGCCGACCGGGTCCCTGGTGCTGAGGCAGCCTGCCAAGACTTGAAGCAGGCAGTTGAAATTCATCACATTTAGACACACATATGCAGTCACACACACATTCCCCCTGCAGGAGACCTCAGGCCACAGGGGAAGAACAATCTGACATGCCACACAGCGAGGCTCTCTGCAATTAGACAGTCACTTTATCACACTACAAACCTCTGTCTCTCACTCACACTCACACACACACACACACACACACCCAAACAAGCACACAAAGGTGTAATCACTCACAAACACACTGCCAAACTCAAAACTGCTATTATCTGTCATTAGGGACACACACACACTCGGAAACACATTTCGCAGCCCCACATTCTCCATAAGCAAACAGAGTCGGCCTCGTGCTACTCGCCAGCGAGTTCCAGAGAAGTGCAGTAATACACAAGAGCATCGCAAAGGCGCTTCTACACAGATATAAATAGAGACGTGTTATGTTGTGCCTGACCCTCCGGGGGAAGACTGGGAGGATCTGTCATAACCTCTGCGACCCGTGACCTTTAACCCCGTACCCTGCTGAGAGTCAATGATGTCCAGAGGGGCACACAGGAGTATTGGCTTTTATATGGCCCGTGCTTACGTCCGCCCTTCACCCCTTCATTTCCTGCAACATATCTTGAGTTCCACTCTTCTGCATGTGTACCCCCTTTGAACATGTAAACTGACACTCGAGTGGATTTTAATACATGCTTAAAGGTGCACAGTGTTTCGGCCTATGCATGTATACAAACACACAAAAAGCACCACCGAGACGTCCCACTGGGAGTAACCTTACGTTTAGTGTAGGTAAACCCATCAACAGTGAATCGTGAGGACGGTCAGAAAGCTTCTTGTTCACATTTTGGCCTTAAAAGTGCAAATTTATTGATTTGTTTTACTTCACAGACTAGTGGGACAAGCATGCACTGAGATTGGCTGCACGAATTCAGCATTTTGGGAAACCACTCTCAATAACTGTGAGGGCAGTTAGCTTTAGCCTGTTAGCTTAATTTAGCATATAGACTGGAAGCAGACAGCATGTCCAAATCTACCAAACAGCTCGTCTTCAGCTCACAAATTAATAACTTGTTTTTTGTTTGATGTGTAGAAAACTGAAGCTAAAAGCATAAATCAAAAGCTACAGCACGCTAACTTTCCATTACGTTTAGATTCAAGTAATGTGATGCAACATGTGAATTAACGAGCTTTAGAGGTTCCGGTAGGTGGATTTTTGGACTTTGGAGAGAGCTGAACTGACTTTATGTCCCATTTCCAGCTGCAAGGAAACCTACATTTTGTTTAATATGCAACGTAACGATGGACAAACTGACAAATTTCTTTGGGATAACCCCACCTCAATACTGGAGCCCCTCATCCAACATCCACATGTGGTCACAACAGAGCGACCCATCAACCACCAGGCTCACAGTGTGAACACAGGGTCAGAGGTCAGGCAGTGATTGGCCAATAAAGGGAACATAATACACAGGGCAAAGCCTCGCAAGAAGATTTGTCACCCTCTGTTTCACTGCATCCCATAACCCTGCTCTGCCGTACGGTTATAAATAAATAACTAAAACGGAGTTATAGCCAGGCTTAGAGGATTATTATGATTACACTGATTTAACATCAAGAGGCGAGATGTGTAATGACTGGCACAGGAAGGCAGGGTGTGGAGCAGGTGGGGCAGGGCAGGACACCCTGAACTGGGATGGAATAAACAGAACAGAGTTAACTGACACCGTCTGAGTGAATCGCACCCGTAATTGGATGTTGAGAGAAGATTTAAGATTAGCCTCAACAAATGTCACATTTTCGCCTGGAGCGGTTTGTGGAAATCTGTGCCACCGTGAGACACCATGACATTTCCTTACTGGCAGTAATGGGGAAAACTGAGGCAGTGGTCATGGCATGGATGTAGCAGTGGGTAATCTGAAGTGACCGTTTCATATTTGAAACATAAAATGTCCTTGCACTGATCAGTGGTTTCCCAAGATAAAAGGGTCTCATTTTGACCAAAGGTGTGAGAAACAGGATATTTGCGTGTATATTCTGTAAACATTTTTTTTTCAAAATTATGCTTTCATCATTGCAACATGATGGGTACTTTTACCTCAGTAGACTGAACAATCCTTTAAATGAACCAACCCAAGACAGAAAATCCCCCTTTTGGCTGAACTCATACTTCATGTTGACCCTGAGGCCATAATGGACAATCAGGGTCCACAAGGAGATCTTGCTTCATTTCAAAGGGTCACAGCCCTGAAAGGCTGAGGACCAGCTGCCTGTTGCATCCACTGAAAATATGTTTGAGTGTAATGTCAGCAATAACTGCCCCATTGACGCTAGTTCCGTTGCACCACCTCTGCTAAAAGTACAACGTAACTATGTTAGCTTCGTCAGCTGTAATGAAAACATTGTGGATCATACAGTACGGTCACATTTGTTTTATCAGGGTTGTAACTCAGCATTTATTGATAAGCAACTCCTCGTTCTACTTCAGTGTTTTATTGAGGCTGTTTGGTCATGGGGTCAAAACTAATTAAAACATCAACAAGTCTCTGAGAAACTTCCGTCTTGGCCAAACTCAATCGTTTCTGTAACATTTTAGTCCTGACCAACAGCTCATAAGGACCGACTTCCACCTGCCTGTGGGAGGTGTAAATTCAAAGTTATATTTTAACTCCATGATGTGCCAAAGTTTCATTGTGCAACCCACTCGTTTTAAGTTATAGCATGACTCCCGCTCTGCGTCCACACTGAGCTTCATGAGAACTGCTCTTCCACTCATTCGACTCCTCAGCTGAAGATCACTTCTCGTCATAACAGGCAGACTTAATCATGGCTGAATAAATACAGCTCTCACAGCGTTCTCCTTCAGAAAAGCCTGCAGACGCTTGGCTCATCTGTTGCTTCGCCACCGAACCCCCTGTCTCAAAACAAACCCTCTGAGTACAATGTAAGCAAAGCAAAGGAGGGTGAAGTCAAAAGAAGACGCCAGAGAGGATAAACAAATGCAATTCAACTTGACATCAGCTGTTAAGCTTGTAGCAGGATGTGTAAACACGCCAACCTCAAGAGAAGATGGACTGACTTGCAGAGAGCTAGAACAAGGTGTGAATGCCCTACATGTAAGATGTAGGAGTGTGCGTCTGTATATGTCTGTGTGTGTGCGTGTGTGTGTTTACTGAAAAGAACATTTTGTTCAGGACTTGCAGCCAGGCGGTGAGTCAAGGCTGCACGAGCGTGTTTGTGTTTCAAACCTTGACAGGGCTGATGCTTTTGTACACATTGTTTTCTACATAAACTTTTCACTGTTCTCCCAAAGAGCAGGAAAGGAAGCGAAGCTGCCTGCCGGCCGTTGTCCTTGACATCACCTCGGGTCAGTCTCTCCTTTCACCCCTGATCACAGCTGCCATCAAAGACGCTGAGATGGGCCCAGCCCTGCCTGCAGTGCACAGACACCCTGAGCTATTTCTCTCGTGCTGTAAAGGAGGTTTGGTTTCAGACAGGCTGCTACAAGCCTGCATCTGGGATCAGGATGGGAAGACATGGAGAGACTCTCCTGAGTGAGTGTGTGTGTGTGTGTGTGTGTGTGTGTGTGTGTGTGTGTGTGTGTGTGTGTGTGTGTCATTGTATGTTTGCAGAGAGTGAAACAGATTTGCTGGAAAAGACCAGACGAGTGGCTGCATGCTGCTGGGAGTGTGTACTACTGTAACGTAATCTCTGAAAAGGGAGAGGTATATGACATGGAACAAAAATGCATTACAAATACAAGAATGTATTTTTAAAAAAAAAAGTCATAATCGGATAATGATGAACAAGAACATAAAACCAAAATCATATCACACGCAACCACGTCTGGAAACCATTTCTAAAACTTTAAAAATATCCTTTGTGAAGAACACACAGTCTTCATGAAATATGTGGTACTTAGGGTTGGCGAAGTCGGCCACTGTAGCTGCTGAGCTAACATGCTAACCTGTCAGGCTAGCTCTATAGCCACAACAGCTGTCTGAACACCTGTCTTTCTTCTCTGTTTGGGGCCGTTTAGAGCCAACAGGCATTTTGTTCTCTAATTTTACTGTATGAATTTCAATAAAGACACACTGAAGGGGGAAATAAAACCCTCAAGCTAACTAGCTTGCTAACTTGGTTACTAACAGGACAATAAGTTCACACACTTTAAAAAAATAAAAATAAAAATAAAGATATACTTGAACCCTCCTGTCTTGTACCACCATTTCTCTTTTCTGGTGTATTTTAGACCCTGACAGAAGTCTAAACACGGCTACGATAGCTATCTCCATTTGGAGGTTAGCACTGGTGCTAGTGGTCAACACTGCACATTTGTGGGTTTAAGTCCACCAAAGTCAAACAACGCAAATAAATTTATTATATATTTCCCCTGTTGATCGTCACCAATTGCAGTGATTTTATTGGAATTAATTGTT
The DNA here is from genome assembly GCF_039877785.1 of Chaetodon trifascialis. Taxonomy (NCBI): domain Eukaryota; kingdom Metazoa; phylum Chordata; class Actinopteri; order Chaetodontiformes; family Chaetodontidae; genus Chaetodon; species Chaetodon trifascialis. The sequence continues at coordinate 21,904,019 of NC_092069.1, forward strand.
TTCAAAGCAAAATTAGGCCCAAGTCGTCAGCTCACGAAGGGTTAAAAAGAAAGAAACATACTGAAGGACCAGGCCCAGATGTGCTTTAAAAGTAATCAGCAAAATCTCCTCTAAAATGCTCAGGCAGACAGTGCTAATGTGTTAAGACTGGTGTCATATCTTTCCTCACTGTGGATTGTTTGTGCACTAACTGAATGTAGTAAAGTCTTCTCGGCTCAGACAGGAATTCAGCTAATTGCAGCAGTCAAGGGAAGATGATCTACATGAGGAACTCTGGAAAAATTGGGTCAAAATAGATACAAGGGTGTGTTTTCTTGTTGTTGTAGGCTCCGTATCAGTCAAACAAATTCCTATCACCTTTCACAAGATGACTCACTGGTGTGTGACAGATTACTCGCTGCTAACAGCGATGAAAAGCGCTTTCAGAGCTGTCCAAGCAATGTCACTATATGGTCCATTTACTGGCTGTGCTGGAGCTTTTGATTACGTCACATGATCTTCCTCAGGTGTCGGGCTATTGTCAAGCTTTTTTGAGCACTTTTAAGGACTTCTGGTCCACTTTGGCTTGAAAGTTGAGACTAAAAGTTTATTCTTGTACTTTGAACACTGTGAGGTCCATTTGTTAGCTGCTCTGGAGCTTTCAATTGTATCAGCCTTCATTAGCAGATGAAGGTTGCCCTGAAAAATTTCAATCGGAGCAACAAAGCCGTTTTAAACCTTTTGAATCGGATCTTGAAAATAGTTTAATTTTTAAGTGCTGAACTTGACTCCTTCTTTTAAAATGTCAGAGGCCACTGATCTGAGTCTCTGTGAATAACCTGATGATAATTATATAGTGTCAGGGTTAAACCTTCTTACCACAGCCCGCAGTCATCCATCAGGAGGTGATTGTGTAAGGCAGCCTTGCGTCAGACACCTTGTGACAGGTTTGATAAGAGATGATGGACGTGATTGCACTTCGCGCCTCAGGTCCTCTCAATTGGGCAGGGCTACAGTCAGGCAGGACCAGACACGCTGATCCTCATGAAGAAGAACACCATCATTACTTTATTGGCCAATAGACCGTTCACACAGACTGGAACATGTCAAAATATACAAAACAGCTTTTCTTTCCAAAAGGGCTCAGAAAACAGAGTCACCTAAAAGTGAAACTAGAACAGTTCAGTGCTGAGTTCAAGTGCACACCGGCAGAAACTGACCTACTTACCTGAGGCGCTTAATGTGCAACAGTGTCAGCTGTAGTGTACTTAAATTAGAAAAGAAGTGCTTATAGAAACACCTCAAAAGCAAAGACAACATTCAGAGGTACAGTCAAGTTAAAGGGTTGAGCTGTTCAAAACTTTGTGACACTCAACTTTCAGGAAAATGAAGGAAATGAATTAAATGCAAATGACAGTCCTTTAAACTTAGTAGATATGGAATAAGTGGATCGCTGTTAGTCCCTCAGTCCACCACTGCAGTCCAGACTGAAGTAACTCAACAACTACATGAAAGTCTGTGCAGACATTCATGGTTCCCAGAGGATGAGCCCTACAGCCTCTGATCAGCACGGCCATGTTGACAGATGTGGCTTTGAGTGAAATGTCTCAACAATTATGGGATGGATCGCTATGAAATTTGGTCCAGACATTCACATCCCCCTGAGGATGACTTGTAGTAACTCTGCTTTTCATGTACTGCAAAATGACAAAACCTTAATTTGTCCAAAATACCTGCAAAACAAAATACATTCTGTTCCTTGTGTTTTGTACTAATTAGCAAATGTTAGCATGCTGAGCTAAGTTGCCTGCTAAACATCAGTACTTCAGCGTGCCGCTGTTAGCATTTAGCTCAAAGTACAGCCTCACGGAGCTGAATGGCTTGATTCTTAGCCTTGTTTATACTTTATTGTCATTAATTTGGTACATTAATGATGCATTTAGTGAGTCTGAAAACCCAAATTCATCATGTTTTAACATCTGAAGTAGCAGGAAAAGTAAAGGAAACCTCAGTAAGCATCTACACTAATACATTATTAAAGATGTATGCATACAGTGTATGGATGTGCACATATGCAAACCTGTATGAGAGGGCATACATCCATACATAAACAGACTAAACATCCACCCTTTATATGTACCTGTAAACATGTTTCATTAGCATAGCCCAACTTATTTCCAAACAGTCAGTTTTGCTTTGGTTTGAGAGATTTTGATTGATGAACTTGGTGATGGCTTCTTGTGAAAATATGTGTGTAATATTTGTATGTTAACCTCAAAAGGATAAATATGACGCATAACCCATGAAACGATGACAGACCAAAGACCAGCATCAGCTTATTTACTCGCTCAAAGAGTCCTCTGTGTTAGACTTTATAAGCAGTAGCTCCGAGACAGTTAGAGTCGTGTTTACTTTTGCGAAGGCATTTGCGCTTTTCAAAGGAACGATAACGCAGTCCTTTGCCAAGCCGTGTCAGCGCAGAAACACGCCTGTGTGTGTGCTTCGTTGATTTTGACATAATAGAAAGATCAATCAACAGGTGAGCGCTGCCAGGTTCGAGAGGAGGAGGGACTAACCCTGCGAGGGTTTCTCCCAGGAAAACATGTTCGAACCGGGAGATTTTATAAGCTTGTCACATGTGACCTGATTGCTAAACAGAAAAACAGTTTCCACGCCCAAGGGCTCCCGCTGCACCAGGTGTGTGAGCCGCATCTGGTAGGTAGTGTGTTGGTGTCTATCTGGTGTCTTAATATTTTCAGTCAGGGTGGAGGGGTCTGGAGCGGAGAGAAAGACCAGGACCCCCTCCTTCCACACCCCATTCCAGTTTCTTACCGTAAATGTGTGGTTAACCAGAAAAAGCTGTTGGTGGGGGCAGAGCAAATCTTGAGGGAAGAGCACTTTGAGAACTCCCATCTTTTGGTAACGCTGAGGGCATTGTGGATTGTTCAGGCCAGGGCGACGACCCGCCCGAGGAACTTAATGATTATTATGATAAAGTTTGTGTATTCTGTGTCGGGGTAACGACACGTTGCCTCTGTAACCTCTGGCCGTTCGCAGGCTCCACATCTGAAAGCCAAACCGAGACAGAAGAAGAGAAGAAAGAGGGATAGAGATAGAGTGGGAGGGAAAAGAGAAGGCCAAAAAGAGGCTGTGAATGAAAGAAACAGATAGCGAGAGAAGAGGAGCGAGAGCGGAGAATGACAGAAACAGCACGAGAGCGAGAGAGCGGCGAGGGAGAGGTGGGGAGGAGGAGGAGGAGGGAGTGACTGAGCATTGCTTTTCAAGAGCAGAGAGAACAAAGGCTCCTTTGTGTGCAGTGCTGAGAGAGTGAAGTGGAGCCAGGGCTTAGGGAGTGTTTAACAGTGTACACCGACTGCATTCCTGCAATGTGATTACAAGACGCTTTTAATTTATACTCAGGAAATGGACTTAACTCTTCCCTCTCCCTGCATTCCCTCGCTCTCTACCTGTCTCTGCTTTCCCTCTCGCCGTGCTTCTTTCAGTGTTTTAATGAGATCAGTCGTACCCAGTCGGCTTAAATTGCACAGTGTGTGCGCCTTTCATTTGTTTTGGTGAAATTGCACAGTGCAGTTTAGCTCACTACCTGCCCGTGGGCCAATCATTACAGACTCATCCAGCACGGCCAAATATTGTTGGAAGTCAAACCTTATTTCTAAATATACCTCATACTGTTTCTGAATTTGGACAAATGCGTTTAAAAAAACGCGCGAGACGTGTAGAAAATTTCTATTTGGTGGAAAAGAAGCCATGAAAAACATGAACTCTAGAGTTGAAATATTTCACTCAGTGTAAACATCATTAAGCTTCAAAGAAGTGTTGAACAAGCTGATATTACAAGCCAACACAGAGGGAAATAATACGATTTTCACAGCCTTGATCTATGTAGACGTACCCTGAATGTCTAAAAAGTTAAGTTGACATTCACTCACCAAAACACAATGTGTGTATTCTTTGTCTGACAAATGTTGAATGCATTTCCAGGACAAGACAAAAACAGATACAGACACACAGCAGCATTATCATGAATAGCTGCTGAATGCTTTAACCTGAGATTCTGTAACAGGCACACCCAGTGGAGCTGCACACATCGCATCGCATCCATTGGACGTGTCAGGCCTGGTGAAATTTAGAGGCTTGAAAACTGCTAGAAATAAGGATGATAAAAGTGGTGAGACTGAACCAAGACAGGAACGTTGCTGGCCAAAAAAAAAAACAACACCATGAGCTGAAAGATGCTAAAATGTTTGAGGGAGCTGAGGGGAACAGCACAACTGGATGATGGTCACGAGGTTTTGTGTCTCCAAGCTGCCACTTCCACATTATAAGTCATTTGACAGATAGTATTTCATAGATATGCAGGTTGATAGACTGTTAAATCGGCTGCAAAACAACTTCTTCCCCTGCCCCCAAAACACTACAGCATTGTTTACCAACTAGAGTGCCATTACATACTGTGGACAGCCTCCATTATCTAATTTAGAAAATAGCATTTGGGCCTCACGGTCTCCTGACTCGCCGAGTCAGAGAGGACGAAGGCGAAGCAGAGAGGGAGAGTCGTGGAGGAGCTGGAGGCCGGGGTCAGGGCACGTGGACGTCAACCTCTGGCCTGGCTGCTGAAAAAAACACGCTCTGTGTCTGGAAGTGATCATCGCAGCTGCTTGTTATCAGGAGGAAACATCTGATCTCAGATCATCGGCTCCCCTCCTCCTCCTCCTCCTCCTCCTCCTCCTCCTCCTCCTCCTCCTCCTCCTCCTCCTCCCGCTCCTTCCCTGTCTCTTTGGGATGGAGACAAAAGTGCAGTCTCAGTGTGTGCTCCTTACATGAGACTGGCCACTAACTGCTTCTTTTACAGCACACTTCCTCTCCTTTTTTTTTTGTTGTTATTCCACCCCTCACCCCACTCCCCCTCACCCACCACCCACTGTATTCATACATTTAAATGTAAGATAAAACTCCAGCTCCGCAGCCTCGCGTTTCTCTCCACTCTAAATCCTCCTCCTTGCTGTGTGATTTACTTTTTTCCCTTCCCTTTCTCTCTCGACATCTCCGCACAGACCTCGTTCCAGTAATGAGGCTCGGCATTGTCCACCTCGCTCTCAATCTTCCATCAAACGCAGTGAAAGAAAATATATTTCACTGAGGCTAAAGAAAACCAGGGGTGGGCTGAGAAACCGAATGCATGAAACAAGAAAAGTTTTTTGAAAACTCTTTTAAAAGCAGGACAGGCCAGCTCCCACCCACCAGATTAGCTTCTCCTCAGAAAGACGGTATAAAGATTTAATTAGCCAACCGTTTCGGCATGGCCCGCCATTCACTCTCCTTTTTCCTTTTATCTGTATTTCAATATGCCCACTCTGCATTTTCCAGACCACCTCAGAACCTGAACTCTGTTGTTTTTTTTTGTGCCTGTTCTTTTCTTCTCCCTAATCAGAAATGCAGGTCTGCGGTGAAAGGAAGGGCGAAGGGGTGAGATGAGCGAGGAGGGAAAGCGTTTCCAATCGGGAAGGAGGGCGAGGGGTGTTACAGTATATTGTCCATCAAAAACAATGCAAGGTTTTATATTCAGCCTGGATTAAGTGCCTGATCAACAGGTCTTGAGTGCATGAAGAACCACATGAGGAGCTTATGTGTGTGTAGTTGCGGCGACTAAGCAAATTTTTGTGCATTTGCGTGTGTGTGTGTATAGCTTGTGTAACCTGGCTGTGCACCAGTAATGCTGTTTTTGTCAGATTTTTGTGATTTCATCCACACTGAGCTACTGTTTCTGATCACCAGGAGCAGATGTTCATTCAAACATGTTGTCCACAGTGAAGGCAGTTGAAAAGTCTTGTGATCGGGTGTCAATCAAAGTGGAACTTCATTGATTTTATGCATCAAAAACGCGTTTACAAGTCTTGGGGAGCACTGCAATGTGTAAAAAAGCCGCAAAGAGCTTTTTCTGGCTCCAAAGGGAGCAGCATGAAATCTGCTAAGCTGACTCATGTGATGTCACTTAAGTCAGAGTCAGTCAGGGTTGAAGACAAAGGTTTGAAAAAATCTGGGGGTGTGGAGTTAGGAGAAAGTGAACTACCAGACTTTTATAGCCTGTTCTGACAGAACTGTTGCTGATGAATGATTTGCGTGGGATTTGCTGTAAAAGCTCAGTAGCTTGCTCATGCGCAGTAGAAGTACATACTGACGGTTCAGTGTCAAAGTTAAATGACACTGAAATTGATGAAGTGTATGCAAAATACATAAGCCCTTCAACTTGTACACCATTTCCTTCCAACATGATCCGCATCAGGGTTTTTTGATGTTCCACCTTCCTGGGTGAGGTTCGGTTCAGCTTAAGCAGCTAAAACGGCTTGGTTAAGGTTAGGGAAACGTCGTGGTCGTGCTTAAAAGAAACATTGAAAACTGGTCGGAAATGAGATGTGAATGGTGTCGAAGTCTGAAGCTTCGTACGCCCAGTCATCACCCCGAACTCCCCCCTAAAACCGACTTGCACACTACGTAAAAACAAGATCACAACAGTGCCAGTTAGTAAAGCATGTGGCAGCCAATCAAACACGTGCAAGCACACATTCCTGGCACATCACTTGTAACATAATCACTGAGTCTCTACTGTTTACCTTGCGATCATTGTGACGAATGATAAAATAATTGCCTCCATGATACCTTCCCACGGTTGTAAAATTCTCATAATAAACCACTTTACAGTGTTTTGGCACCTGATAAGCCTTCAAGTTTCATAGTTTTCAGTCTTAACAGTCCACTAAGAGGTTTTGTGGTGCTAAAACAACATCATGTTACTTCCACGTTTGCTTCTGACAGAACGGCTCCGACCTGTATGGCCACAGGGGGGCGCTTCTTTTGACCAAATGACAAATTTTGGAGTTTTTCTGGAGAGGAAAATCTCTGGAAAACATTTCAAATGTGCAATAAATGCAATTCTAAAATTTACGCTACATCTATTTGAATGGACTTAGAGTTGGAGGGCTAACCCCCGCCCCCCCTGACAAAATCTGAAACGCAGCTGAGGTTAGAGGGGAGGAGAAAAGAGTGAAGGACTGCAAAGAAAAGTGAAGCAAAAAGAGCTGGACAAGTTTGGAGGAGGCAGCTCAGTGTGCCCGAGGGTCTGTTTTGTCAGTTGAAGAGACAGAGTGAGGCAGAGGAGAAAAGCAGTGGGGGACTAAAGGCGGGAGGAGGAAGGAGGGGAGGGAGGCGGGAGGGGAGGGAGGCATGGGGAAAGTTAGGCCGTATGAAATCCCTCTTTTTTCACTTTACATCAAAGCTCAGCCTGGCAATAGAATTCAAAGAGGCAATCTGCATTTCCATGGGCTCCTCCTGACCCTGCCTGCCACCCCCATCCACGACCACCACCACCACCACCACCACCAACCCCCTCCTCCTCCACCCCATCTTCCTTATCCCCCCAAACCTCTCCGCCAACCACAAACCACTCTCCCATCGCGCCCACACCTTTCTCCTCCACTCACACAGCAGGACCATTGTCATCCACTCACATTACCCCCCAACTGTAACCCCGTCCAGACCGCTTGCCCCCACATCTCCCTCCACCTTCACCTCCTCTGACACCCTTCCCCTGTTCAACCGCCCGGTAATCCATCAGTTCCACCAGTACAGGGCAGCTGTACTACAATAAAAAAGCAAACCAAACTGCAAATAAAAAATGGGAATTTTACAATGAGGGTCTGCATATGGCTGCATTCATTAATCCCTATAGAAAAGGCCCAGCGACAGAACAGCACCTCTGTCAGTAAAAAACACCCTGTATGAGTGTATTTATCGGTTTATGGCTGTGGGATACATTTTTACATTTACATATTTTGCCCTCTGATTACAAAGCTGAAATTTTGACACCTTGTGTACACATATATCATCCATTCACCACCAACATATTGCCCACGGTAGCAGCGGCTTTAGGGATGGCCAGTTGGTTGCTCAGCCGGTTGAACTGCCGCTTTGGTCCAGACTGAAATCTCTCCACAAATATTGGATGGATTAAGATGAACAATGTGTCCAGTGCTTTGTGTTATGGCTACATAGCTGCAAAACCAATTACATTCCCATTAGTCTTAGCTATACTTGGTGTTTAGTGCTAATCAGCTAATGTTAGCATGCTAGTCTTAACTAAGATCGTGAATATGGTGCACCTTATAGCAGCATGTTAGCATTGTATTTCTGCGGATGTTAGCATTTAGCTCAAAGCATCACTGCCCCAAAACCTCACAATGCTGCTCGCACAGCTGTACTTTTGTCGGCTCACAAACTCATAACTATAATTTATATACATTAACTGGATGAATTTACAGGATATGAATCTTTTCATCTTTGGAGCCACTCTTGGTAAATTTCCTGTTGGCTTTCTCCTGTTTCTAACACCCATCATTTAGTTAATCCAGCTGTTTTAAACAGTTAAGCTCTCTTTCATGCCTTTCAGCTCATATCTCACTGCTATATGTGAAATAAATTAACAGCGTGCGACTACGTGTTCACTACTCTACACTGCCATTTCACACATCACTCTTGTAAAACATATTGTATCTTCCTGGATAGATAACCATTTAGTATTTTTTTAAATGCACAGATAACAACATAGTTTCATTGTTATTGTCTACGACTGTCTAAATGTCGTCAACTCCCCAGATAGTGAATCACTGAATATACTGAGATAATAAAGTTAGTTAGTATTGGCATTGTCAAACAGATAGGTGCAGCTGGAAAAACCTGATTGTGACTGCTCAGTAGTATCACTCTCCAAACACTATAAATACACACAGTCCTCTGTAGAGGTGGATATAAAACAATATACATGTGAATCTACAAACCATGAGAGATTTCAGCTTCAAGGGGGGATTCTGTTTTGTTTTAGAGGAAACAATATCAGGTTATGAAATGTTATGTATGCTGGTTTATTGGCAAATCAGCCACAACAGTAAAAACACTGACAGATGAGGTGAAAAACACTGATCATGTCATTCCCATGTAAACCTTGGGTCCTGTGGCCTGTTGCACCAGCTATATGTAAGTTCTCACTTATGTTAGGGTGCAAAGTTGACATTAAACTATACACTGAAAGTACTCCGTTTGATACTTCCCACCTAAACACCGCTGCAACCAAGTACAATTCCTCAGGGCAACGGCGTTCCCTGATGGCAGCGTCCTATCCGCCACACCCCAAAAACCTTCCAGGAATGGCTTGAGGAACATGACAAAGAGCTCAAGGTGCCAACCTGGCAACCACACTCCCCAGAACTCAATCTGATCGAGCATCTTTGGATGCACCGTTCCAAGTCCGATCCATGGGTGGCCCACCTCCCCACCCACAGGACCCAAAGGATCCACCGCTAACATCCTGGTGCCAGACCCCCCCCGAGGCCCTGAGTCCTCGCCTCGACCAGGCAGGGCTGCCTTGGTGGCATGAGGGGGAGCCACACAACATTAGGGAGGCGGTTTTAATGCAGTGGTTGATCAGTGTGTATGCTAAATGTGTTTATTTTGACTACTGCTGGATAGTATTGGTTCTTGTTTTGTTCTTGTTGATGCAGTGGTTTCTGTGGGTGTGGATTGACATATTCTTCTGCTGCCGGCTGCTCCGTGGCAACATTTTCTACTGGTGTAGTGGCATGATCGGTGGTTTTCTGATCAAAACGTGCCCTATTTTTGAAAACAATCTCATTCATCTACAAGATGTCTTTGGTGGCCCACAGAAGACAAATAAGGGAATTTCACATGGCAGCAGAAAGAATAAAAGTCCCTCTACATAAGATTTTATAGAAATGGCATAAAAATTTCACAGCCTTTAGCAAAAGCACAATTAATACTTCAGTTTGTGATGCATGTGGGCCTTAGCATTGAGCTATTTACTTACTTTACATGGACATTATCCAGCACACAATACACAAAAACACTTCTATTATTACTTTCTTTGTCTGTCTACTTGTGTTCCGGTGTGATGGACCTCCCACACATCATCAAGATGGCCTGTTGTCTGTGGGTGAAGACGATGATTCAGCACATCCAAAAAGGTTAAACCACAACTGGAGAACATCTCTGAGAGGCCGACGGTCATGGTCAAAAACACAGGTTTCCATACCCACCTCTGGGCAACCAGACCTTCAAAGCTCTTCCACTGGAAGACTTAAAAAAGGGCCAAAGTAGCCGTGATGCGTCAGGTACAACACGCTGTGGTCGCTGGTGTGATGTGGTTGGAAACAGACACACAGGAGGTGGCAAATGACACAAAAGCACGTGAAAGATAAAATAGAGATAGGAAGACAAAGGCAGAGAGATGAGAGACGCTTCAGTCGAAACCACAACATCACTGTTTTAAGTTAAAGTTTGCCGAGAAGCAGGCTTCAGATCAACATGCTGGATTACACCTGAGCATGTCTGTGTTGCTGAACCGAAATAAAGAGCTAACATAAAAGATGCTAAAAGACTGTCGAGCTGACGAGAAGCAAAGTCCAAATGTTTATCAAATGTCAGACCACACTTAATACCACGTGGTTTAATAAATGTGCTCTCCACCTTGATGCTGGCAAGGTAAGCAGCTAATCAGCACACTGCTACTCTGCAAGGCATTTTACATAGTATGTAGGCATGCAGGTATTTAATTAGTGGATTCAGTTTGCTGCCAGATGACGGTGCATCGTGTCACCAGGAAAAGGAAAGCCAGAACTAACTTCTTTGCCTTGCTGCACTGCATTGTGTTGCCTAATGCATAGCCTCATTATCCCTTGTCAAAGGCTAAATTTAGCCACAGCCCCTCTGTATTCTGAATTTTTAAAGCCATGTTTGCTGATGTTTTGATCTTGATGCCAATCCTAGATTTAAAAAAGGCAATTTTCCACATTGTGGATAATAACGTTCCCAGCTAACATCTTGGAAGCAATGGCAGGAGAGCTTGGAAAACACTGCTGAAAGTCCCCCTTCCGTTTTACATTTTGTTTTCAGTATTACATCTTAATTCTCCTCGCTCCCCACTTTTCAAAATGTACAAAACACAACCCACACACACACCCCTACAACCACCTCTCTGTTTAGACAATAGCAGGATTTGGGAGTTACAGGTGCACTCATCCAGATTTCACGCTCCTTCGCTCACAGAGGAGGAGGGCTGACCCCGGCAGTGCTGCGCGAGCGCTCGGGACACTGGGCTCAATTCAACACAGCTCTAAAATATGAAACACCCCGCCGTGTACAGGACTTCTCTGTCCTCTTCGTCTGTCTCTTCCCCCACTTCCCCTTCTGTCCTTGGTCTTTCCAGTGTATGCAATTCTCAGCGATTACTCACGCTGCTGACACTGGAACGCGTCAGCTGGCATCACTTCAACTTCACTTGAAGGAAAGCTGTGGGCAAAACGCTCCATTCAAATTAACCTTGGTGCTGTTATGAATTTGACAGCCAGTTGTGGTTATTATTTGCTTTACATGGTTACCTGATTTTTGTCATGTATATAACACCTAATTGGATATATCTACTTTGTATATTTCCACCAGAGCAGTTTCCCACAACAATGGGCAGGACGGACGGTAAAAGCAACTCAAAATACACGAAAGCCTGGTGTCTACAATAAAAGCAGTTGTATTATGGTTGTTTAGTTTCCTGGTGGTGATTCAGCAGTTGGAATCTGTTTATTAGCCACAGCAACCCTGATCACAGTGCTAATGATGAAAGAAATGAAGTGCGGCGGAGGTTTTACCACCAGAGCAAGACGGGGTTTGCCAACGCTCAGATAAGCCAAAAGTCTTTGTAACGTAAGACACAAAGCTCTTGTTTACTTCTTCGTAACTATAGCCCGAAACACAAATTGTGCCCATTCAAAAGGACACAAGAGCCACATGCAGTTTATTTAGGAAAAAACTGAGAGAAATGGAAATAATGAATGATTATTTTCTAGCTATCCTTGTGTGACCCCCACGGTGGAGAAAGAGGCCATGACGGCTAAAAGGAGACAACACCTGAAGAACAAGACTACCTGTAGACTACCTGTAGGTTAGCCCAGGTGCTAAGCAATCTCTAACAATAGACACTCATCTCAATAAATACTAGAGGGCATTCTGGGTGCGGCGCATTACACCTTGGCACTGATTGTACTGGCTGAGGTGTGCCAATCCCCTGGATCGCACGAGCACAGACAGAGGCAGGAAGTCAAAGGATTCAGTGTTCAGATCAAGACAAGTCTACTTCACTCCCTTCACCTTCACCACACCGCATATTTTCTGTTTCCCTCGAGTCATGAGAATGTCTTTAGGTTGACTTCAATGCATGTGGCTGTTTGCTTTGTCGTCATGGCAATTTGGTGAATGCAGAGAGTGTCGGCAGAGATTTTTTGCTACTAAATTGAGGAAATATATAACGCTCTCTTTGAGCTCAAACAGGCGCTTTATAATATGTCTGTGTTGTGTTTACAGCTCAACACGTGACCCAGAACTCCATTTCTCAGTTTCACAAGGCACCTCGTCACCGTCAGACCGCATTATGTGACCTCGTTCTCACTGCAGTGCCCAGTGAGAACCACCACCGCCGACGTGACACCAGCCAACGTGACACCGGCGTTCTGCTCCTGTCACCCTTCACACGCTCAAAAAAACAGACTTGGCATCAGCCTGACAGCTGCCTGACGACTGAATGACAATGTTTATGTAACCCTTGTTTTGTTTTATCAGCTCATCTTAAAAGTTTCACAAACTCAACCCAACCCAAAGGTTTCTCAATCCTCCAGCGAGCAAAAGAAGTCACCCGGCATCAGCGTTGTATAACTGCACTAACTGCTCCAGACGTTTCAGGCGGTACAGCAGTGTATGATTGCATCCATGAGCGGCAGCGCTGCTGGTTCGTGTTCTCATCTCCATTCGCAGCAATGTCCTCCGCACACCTGGGAGTAATTTGTGAGCAATGTGGGCTCTGATGACTCCGGAACACAGATTTAGATTTAATAATCCAAATTGGAGGGATTACAGGAGTGGAAAGACAAGTGCGCCTCCCCGCCTGGCTTCACCCCATCTTCATTTTAAACCCCCCCCATCCACCACCACCTTCATCGTCGCCATCCCTCCGCTCCGCTTCCTCCCCCACGCTCTCCGCTGACCCCGTGACCCCTCCCCCGCATCACTCACGGGTCATCAGTAAGAAGAAAGGGGGATTTAACGGCTAACTTGGCCCGGGAAGGCCCGTGGAGGTGGGGGCCGAGCACGTCTCAGAGAATTCCAATCTTCAGCTGACTCCCCCTCCCCTCCCCTCCCCTCCCCTTCCCACTGCGCTTTTCTGTTCCCACTGAGCTGCAGAGAGAAAACATCTCCCCTCATTTTTGGGGTTGATTATTGGGGCTGGAGAGCACGTCTGTCAGGAGGCCACTGATGAGGAACAGAGACGCCAACTCTCTCAACGCACCATCTTAAGACGGATGGCGAATGATCTGCGGGGGAGGAAAGAACTTGAAGCAACAGTGGGGACCCTCTTACGCACATTCTTGGTCAGAGTTAGACAATAACATTACATGTATGTATGTATGTATGTATGTATGTATGTATGTAGGCAGGGATGGAAATGAACTTTATTGTCCACCTGTAACTGTGAGCGGTGATTTCCAAAATCTACCAGCGACTTTCTTGCTTTAACCGGCGCCCCTGAACCGAACCGTGACATGATGAAGCGATTGCGTGGTCATCTTATCTAACTGGGCTGTCTTCAGGCCGGTCGCTGTCTTCATTTGGCATTTAGACAATCTGTGGTCTTTTATGACTTCCAATTTTAGTCCCAATAATGAAACTACTGTTCTCTTATCGGCATCTGAAGCACATTAACATGCCAAACAGAAGATTGTGTGACTTCGTCTGCTTGTAAATTCATCAACCAGGGGACACTCCGCTGTTGGTTTTACTTCACTTTCTCAAATAAGAAGCGTTTTATGGCCTTTGCTCTTCAGCCTGTCTCTCTGTGAGGTGTCCTCTGCAGACGTCTTAGCCTCCGTAATCAAACGCCATTTTGGTCCTGGCATCAACACCCGGCATGAACATGAGTCTTGGGTGATCCGATCACAGGGGGGCAGCTCTAAATAGAGGTGTGAATGCACCCAAGATGCATTGGGGATGCACTGAGATCCAATCGCTCAGACCACATTGGGAAGTGGTCTGGGCTGCATATGGACATTCTTTTAGTAATCTATACGCAAATGTGTCCCCAGCTAAAGCCCACTGACTCAACTGACGTCCTCTGTGTAAGTACGCTCACAATCGTGCATCAACGGAGATGAAGATGATACACATGTGAATTTATAGAGCGCGGTTACTGGAAACATGGTGTGAAGTGAAGTGTAAAACAAGCAAAGCGAACAGATTCATGATTCAGTCTGCGTTGGGAAAAGTCACAAATCACACTGTCGTGCTACTTTTATTTACTCGCCACCGTGGCTGGTACGCTGAGCGAATTCAATTCTAATTTACAACCCTGATAGCTGCAGCCAAGACAGTTAGCTTAGCTTAGCTTAGCGTATAGACTTTAAACTAAGGGAACAGCTATCCTCAGGAAGAAAATCTGACTCTCATCAAAAAAAGCAAATGAGCGTATTTCCAAAACCAAAGAAAGCTGAGTGTAAAAACGACAATGTGTCAGTGTTACACCACGATCTGTGACCTGATTGTCAAACACGCTGTCAATATTTGGGTCACTTTGATTTCAGCGTCGCAAAATTTGTGACTCATCATGTAGGATCAGTGACATGATCAACGTGTTGACCAAATATGGTCAGGCGAGGTGTTAGTGCTCGTCTACAGACGGGCCGATACGCTTACGTTTACCGTATCACAGCTATAAAAATGACCAGGCAACAAGCAGAGACTCCAGGAAGTTACAGGTGCCAGTCAAGAAATAGTATAATAGCCCCCATAAAATCACATTTTTACACTTAGTTTTTTGCATGGATTAAATAACAGACATAACATATTCATTTGTGAGCTGCTGCTGCTGCTGCTGCTGCTGCTGCTGCTGCTGCTGCTGCTGGTTTTGTTAGCTTTGGACACACAGACATCAACTTTTCTCCCTGTTTCCAGTCTTTATCCTAAGCTAAGCTAACCTCCGCCTACATATTTGCTGTACAGCCATGAGGGTGTTATCAATCTTCTCATGTAACCCTCAGCAAGAAAGGAAATAGACATATTCCCTAAAATGTCAAAGCAGTCGTCTAACTGCCCGGTTCAAGATGCCTTCTGCAAATCAACAAGTGGCTTTAGAATACCGGCTCAGCAAAATAAGGATTTGCAGGATGAAATTATGTTTTGTTGTCTAAGAAAAGAGACTAAAGGATTAAAGGATCAAGCAGGAAATCACAAATGCAATCCCTCCTTTTCTCTAAAGAACCTCATATCACCCATTGAGAGGGAAAGTCATTGGAGGGTATTTGCTCCTTCCAGGACTCCTCAACTCACTGCTTCACTTCTGAGGCAGAGCTGGCGAGGCCGAGGCGGGGGGTTCAGCCTCGAGGCGGGCAAGAATTGAGAGAGGGACTTGTAGAATTATTCTAGCCTGATCAATAACGCTATTAAACCCTAATGCATTCAGTGGGGGCAGACTCAATTTGATTGTGAAGCTTTATTTGAACATGGCAGGAAGCAGCAGCAGCAGAAGCACATCAAAGAGAGGCTTTGTGAGGAGAGGACCAGATTAGGGCCTCTGACGCAAGGATGGACCCAGCCAAGAGGAGGCCATGAATACACACACACACGCACGCACACGCGCGCACACACACATCAAGGAAAACTGCTTCAACACACAAGCCAACACACTGCAAAGGCATTCAATCTAATTCCACATTTTCCGTTCGCTTTCATTGGATGTCTACACGCACAGCTATGCGGAGGCATGTGTGCGCACACACACACTCAGCTGCACACAAACACACAAGCTTGCTATTATACTGAAAAGATAGAGGATGGAGCAATAACTCCATCCGTTAAAGGAATAGTTGGACATTTTGGGAAATGCTCGTTCTTGCTGAGCACTGACAATCAGTGCGACTCTCAAATCTGAAAATGAAGCTACAGCCAGCAGCTGGTTAGCTTAGCTTAGCATAATGACTGCAAACAGGGAGAAAGCTCACTAATTACATCTCCTTTATTCAACCCATACAAGCACGTCTGGACAGAGCCAGGCGAGCTGTTTTCAGCCTTCGTGCTATGCTAAGCTAACCGTCTCCTGGCTCCAGCCTCACTTCATATGAAAGTGCCATCACTTTGCTCATCAGACTTTCAGTTGAGGGAGATTTTTTTTAATCTTAAAATGTGATTTTAAGCCAAATATTTTGGCTTGGGACCATACGTCTGCTCTGAAGTTCCTGTTTAGACTGCTTTCCTCCTACAGTATGTAGAGGGTTGTAGAGGAAAAATTGCCCAACACTGAATTAGCATCAGAGAAATCTACTTTTTTTCTTATTTCCTGTTCATTAATCATCTCAGTGGGGTCACTGATGAAAGCATAAGGCTTGTGATATTCTATTTTTTCTTATTGTTGACAAATCCCTGAATGAGAAAGCCAATAATACACTAATCTGCCTGTCAATACTCTGACTTCCCTTCCCTGTCTGTGGCTCTCACTTCCAATCCTGTTTGTTCCTTTTCAAGATGTAAATCTTTCACAACTGGCCACAAATATGAGCTTGCTGAAAGGCTCGGTAACTTCCTGCAACGGCTGAGCACTGAACTTTTCAGCAAACATTACTCAAAACAAGAGTAATTAGTGCGTTTGTTGGGGACTATTTTCAGCTGAGGATTGATATATATTTGAATGAATGAGTATTTACAGCAGTGGGGCAGCGTACTGGATGTGCGTCAGTATAAACAGCCACAACGTTCATGTGAGTGAAGGAAAATGTCACAGTGTGAAACCGAAGGCTCAATGGAGCTTTACAGCACAAGGGATCAAGTTACTGTATACATCAAGCTCTGGATACTCAGACAGCACTTGTTATTCAGACCAATTCATAGTTTGTTTTGGTGTTTTCACAGGATTTGTTGACATTAAGAAAAATAAAGAGGCCTTATCCTTTAAGCTGTAGTGTGCACAGACACACACACACACACACACACGGTTACACACTTCCCTTTACTCCAAAAATCAAGACAATGGAGCTAATTTAGTGAGAAGACCTCAGAATTGGGAAATTCCACTTTTTGGTATTCTGAATCAGGGACGTTGCTACATGATGGTCTATGAAACAGCGTCTATCTGCACTCTGTTAGTAATGTCTGAGAATACGCCAGAGGTCATGTCTATGTATAACAAGGCAGATGTTTGATTTGCATCCGTCATGCCATTGAAACTGCGTGGGAGAAAAAAAAAAGACGACTAAAAAAGTCTATAAAGCACCTGGCTGTACTAAAAATAACAGCCCGAGTCGTTTAGGCGAAGCAGGTTAATGTTAATTTCCTTCAGGGAGAGGAGTAAAAATGAATATTCTGCAAAAACAAAACAGAAACTATCCACACTCCCACATCCCCCTCCTCCTCTGCCACTTACCCTCCACCCCCACCTCCTACTTTTACGATGCCCTGCTTCCTAATAAACTTTTGTGGTGTTTGGAATCCATTAGGAGCAATATCCCACTTCTCAAAACATCCTGGCTCATTCTGGGGGAGTGGAGCAAGGAGACGGGGAGCTGTGGGAGGAGTGGGCCTCAAATTTCCATTTCTATTGAAGGCAGACTGGGGGGGATTTGAGCAGGGCTGCAGGGACGCTGAGCGTACAGTCCGATGGTGAAGAGAAAGAATGTCATAGAGGATCTCGAGGAGGCGGGGGACACGCTGCGAGCTAGAACCGAGAAAAGGGGCTAATTCGGATAATAGCACAGGTTTTAGGAAACTGGTGCCATATTGACTTGTTTGATTTTTGCCTGAAAATGCCTCAATTAAACTGTTCCACCAATGTAAAGAAACAAACTATGACATATCAACTGTGATGAATTAGATGCATTAGAGGATCGCACTGAGCGACAGGATCACAGCTACTAGCTTGATACAAAGGCACACTTGGATCACTTCATCACCAAACTGTGAGTCTTTTTGGAGATAAAAAACAAAGCTGAAGCTAACCGGAGCCACATGAAACAATGAAACTTTCCTCAAATAAAACAAATGAACCGTGCAGGTGTTGAAAAAGTCTTTGAGTTAGTGGCTATAAATCTGTTTAGCGCTCGTTAGCCAGGGAACTTTTGCTTTTTAAGTGCAGAGGCTGTTGTGTTTCTCAGTAAAGGACAATGAAAAGTGTCTGATTTCCTTCCTCACGGGACTATTTGGTTAATCAGAACAAAAACAAGATATAAGCACAACTTCAATGCCAAGGTCAGTTCTATAAATGCTGCTTTTAAGGATCTGAGAAAGCACGCTTGAACGAACTTTTACTTTCCATTCTTTCCTTTATAATTTGCCTCTCCTTCACCGCATCCACCTTTAAATTTACAGGTATTGTCACGGCCACTTTGCTATGTATTCCCACCGTATCAGTTCTAGTGGGCGTTATCCAGCTCCAAACAAGCCTTTAATCCAATTCAGATAGCAGGCACTCAAGTGTCGCAACAATTGTTCCCACAGTGTGAAAGTAAGCCACTATCTGAAAAACACAAGAGCTGCAAGACAAATGTGTGGCACAGTGCCAGCGGTGGGAGGCGCAGGAGCGAGGGGCTTGAGATTACAGACAAAGCAGGAGTAAACAGTGCCTTCAGATAAAAAACACGGCCGGGTACTTTTAACAATAGTTCTTTCCTGGCAGGGAGCGACAACAAAGCGCCTTCCTGTACGGGCGCCCCCTTGCATGCGCCCTCGTTTCCTGAGGACGCTCGGACATGCGGCGCACCGCAGACGAATCTGTGCCGAGAGACCCGACGTGCCATTGACCTCTGACCCCTGCGCCGAGCTCTCTCCCATAACGGAGGTGGAAGGAGCAGATCTTTAACTAAAGTTACAGAAGAGATGCAACAACTCAAACAACAGCGTCAGACGTAAAAATGATTATGTTCACAAGTAGAGTCAAGCTTTGAGTAAATGAAGCGTTATATTGACTGTATGATGGACAAAGAGATGGAGGATCAGCTAAAGCACTTATTAAGGCGAGGTAAAGATGGTGGTTTCGATAAACGTTAACAAACGCTGTTCAAGTCACTGCAGACTTCTTCTGCATCAAACCAGACCACCATCTTCCCCTGACCTGAACAAAGTGTTGCCTTAAGATAACACAACATGGTTTAATCGTCAGCTATGTGTTGTACTTTATAACCTTCTCAGATGTTTTTTTGATATAAAATCTTAATTTCAAAAGTAATAAGTAACTGTCGCATAAATGCTGTGGAGTAAAAAAAATGCAGAGGAGCAGACGTGTAAAGTAGCATAAAGCTGAAACACTCCAGTTAAATAACAGTACCTCAAAATTGTACTTGTGTAAGCGTTACTTTCCACAGCTGGCTAACACACGCGCAGTCCCTTAAGGCATCTATATCATTGGAAATTGTCCTCTTTCCCACTCCCACTCATTGAATCCTGCTTTACTCGGCTGCTTCAAAACAGCACAAACATCTCAAGGGGCAAACAACTATCTGGAGAAGGAACTGCAGCTCAAACTGAGTAACTGATTCATCGTGTTTGTCTTGCTTTTCTAAGTTCTGGCAACACAGAACACGGGGGGGGGGGAAGCATATTTCTGGATGGCACATCTCTATGGACACCAGAAAGCCTCTTTCCTTCTAAATCATGACTATAAATGACGTTTGTGCGCTCCGTGCTTTTATGATTTCAGCCGAGGAGGGGGCTGAGGATCATAAAAAGAAAAGAGAAAAGGAGAACACAGGGCTTGTGGGTAATTACGGCGCTGAGTGGTAGGAGAGGGAGCGTTTGGGAAAGACTCGGGGGCCAGATGTGTGAGGAATGTTCTGGCTGCTGCAGCGTGCAGAGAGGTGGGTGGATGGATGGGTGGGTGGGGGGAGTGAAGACCAGTTGAATAACACAGCCTGCAGATCGTTAAAGAGCTGTCAGGCCTCCAGCGTTCTACTGTGTCTTTCACATCATCTCGCCGAGCGGCTACAGCCTCACCTTTCTGCCTGGAAGCGGTGGAAAGTGACATAAAATACATTTATTCGCCTGCACTTCAGCTGAGTACAAGTACCTCTGAACTATACTTGAAGTATGTCCATGTTATGCTACTTTATACTTACAATACTGCACTTTTCTGGCAATGCTAGCAGTGTGGCTCTTGTCTTCAAGATTACATTTTGCACAGATATTCTTGATCCCCAGAGGATAAACCCTACACACTTTGATCTCCTTACTTTTCCTCTTGCGCCACCATGAGGTCAACATTTGAATTTGTCAAATACTTTGGTTTATGACCACATACTGTGCCTGCAAAATTCCTATCATCCTCAGCTGCCCCGGTTAGCAAATGTTAGCATGCTAGCACGCTAAACAGAGATGGTGAGCATGATAAACATTAAACCTGCTAAACATCATTAGCTCACTTTCTGTCTTGTTATTCCACGACATTTATTTGACAGGTTACTTACTAGCTACTGCAGAGAGTAAGATTTGATTGATTTTTTTTTGCTTGCGATGACTAAAAAATGTTGTCTACTTTGGACTCGTTATGGTTCAGATGTTTTTAGCAGTATCACCTCAGATGGTTTCGTTTACATAACTGTTTCAGGCCCAAAGTAGTTCACAAAAATCAGGGAAAAGTCTAAAAAATGAACACAAATGTGTGTCAAAACATTGTTTTTTCTTCTTTTTTTTTCTTCCTCTCTATTAATCATCCCATGGCCCCACAGATTTATCAGCCGAGCCTCTGCTGGAGGTGTCTGGAACCACCGGACTAAACTACCAGACTCCACCTCCGTGAGCTACAGCAGGAAAACATTCATGTTATTTACAGTAATATCTCACTCACAGGGGATTTCTTTCAGCAGAGCAGCATTTTTACTTTGGATACTTTAAGTACATTTTGCTGACAGTACATCTTTACTTGTCCTTTGGTACTTTTACTTCAGTGAATACTCTGAATACTTCTTCCACCGCTGCAGACAGCTGCGTCACCGCAGCCGCTCCTCCTCGATCAGTTTGGAGCCACAAGAAGCTGGGCATGTATTCATACAGGCTACCCACAATGCACCTGAAGCGCTCAACCTGCGTCACAGGCAGATAGACTCTGAAGGAAAAAAAAGAACAAAACACGCCCTCCATCTGCTTCTCATCATTCTCATCCATCTCCTCTTCCACCCCCCGCCCGTCATACAGACTCTTTCTCCCGCTCTCTGCTTCATGCTCGGCCTCGCTAACTCATCCAACCCTCCACCACAGCCTCTGCTGCTGTGGCATGGATAAACAGGCCACAACAGCTGGGTCTGACTTCTGACCAGGACCACCCCTCCAGACCTGACCAACAACACTCCTTTTCCTTCCCCACCATCATCACCACCAGCACCACCACCTCTCTGAGTCCGTGCCCACATGTTTTAAAGACGTTTACTCCATTACTGGCTTTCTTTGCATAATGATTTATTTGGGTGAGGATAGTTTTTTCATTCCCTAAAATTCATTACTGGAGTTTTGATAAATGAGCACGCAACTGCTTAGCCTGAGCTCGTAAAGGTTTGTTTACAGTTGCAGAGTTCGGAGGAAAGAAATCCAGGTTTTGAGTTATGACAGCTCTACAAAAATCTATTTTCCGTGTTCCTTCTCAAGCGCTTCAGGGCCATACACAAATATACCCAAAACGTACATGGTTCAAATAAATTCCTGATTGCGCCTTTAAGTTGAGAGCGCGCTGTTTGTTCAGCTGCCGAGGGCCTCAGAGAGAAACCCAGGGAGGCCGAGGAGAATTCATACCTTCCATTCATCACAGAGGAGAGGGAGCGGGGCGGAGGGAGGAGGATGTGGAGGGGAAAGAAAGAGCGAGGAAATGAAGAGACAAGAGTGTGTGTTTTTTTTTCTGCTCTGCTGAGTAAGGAGAGAGGTAAGCTCAGCTTTCTGACAGCTGGGCTGTGAAACCTCTGCTGCACTGATTGACTGCTCAGGCCTCATGCATGTGACCGTTTTGTGCAAGTCACCTTCGATTCGCAGCGGCCAGGTTTAGTCATTTCAGTTGCGTCCTCTCAGTGAGGACGTGGCGTTTTCATTTTTAAAGCGTTGTTCAGCATGATTCACTTTGTGCATGCAACAACAACTTGGTTTCAACATGTCTTTCGAATAGAAAAGACAGTTGGGAAATGTTCTGAGAGTGAGGTTAGAGGATCGATACCGCTGTCAGGTCGGTGCATGAAGAAAAGAAATGGACTGCCATTAGCTTAGCTTAGCACGAAGACAGGAAGCGGGGGGAAACAGCTAGCTTGGCTCAGTCCAAACTTCATAAAACACACGTCAACACCTTTAATTCTCACTGATAATCACATTAAAGCTCGTACTATTACTAATCCATATAAAACAGAAATCCCAAAATGACATTTGTGGTTTTAGGAGGAGCTAGCTGCTGGATCCCTGGAGTCTTACAGGTCCTTACAGCACCCAGCAGACTTTTTCAACATACATTCAACATTCCTCACCAAACACATTGTTCCATATCTGTGAGATCTAAGAAATTAATTCTCATATAAAATTTGCACAGGTGAATTTTGAAACCTGCTTTGTTTATGTCAATGTTTACTCATTAGCAGTTTTCTTCTTCCTATCCTTTGCTGGCACATTACCACCATCTGTAGATCATTGTCAAAAAGTGAACCCATCGTCATAAAGTCATAAAAACACTGCTCCATAATGCCAGTAAAGGTCACCTTGAACCCAAAGTTACGAGAGTGGGACTGATCTTCTCATCTCCCCCTCACAATGAAAGTGAGAAACTAAATATTTCTCAAAGTGTTCAACTGTTGTGTCATTCCAGCCTTGTGCTCTTCCTCACCGTCGTTCTGGTTTTGAGTCCACACTACCCACTGCTACTTTGTTCAAATTCTCCCATTTGAGAAGCTGGAACCAGTCAGCGAATTAATTAACTAATCTTTTCAGCATGAACTAAAGCTTCTGTGTTGAAAGACTGAACCAGAATCAACAGGACCTGTGATTTACATCCGCTCGAGGCGTCATCCGAATGTGAAGAAATACACGGACCATCTGGGCCCTTGTGGGAAACATGTTGTCTTCTAGACATCTAGCTCCTCTTCGTCTCTCTTACAGCTGTTATCATCACGCAGTAGTCATGGCTTGTTACGGTCTGTTGAAAGCAGAACCTGACAAATGTATAACGCTGCTACAGGCCTACAAAGTAAACTGAAAGTGCAGCCAAGAGCAGGATGACTAAACCCTGCTGGTGTGTTCACGCTGAAGCTCAACCGACGGGGGAAGTAGGACCAGAGTGACAGTAAAGCTACAGTCATGTCCGAGGCCACTCCGGAGACCCTTGCTTCATCCTGTTGTTACTCACTTCAGTTGCACCAGCGCTGCTACACAACTGTCTCATCAGCACTTCTCACTTCCTCAAAACCCTTTGCGACCGAAAAACACGGATGGATGGCTGACTTCAGATCAGGAAGAACACCGCTGCTGCGGTCAAGGAATAATCCCAACCACGTGAACCACGCTGTGCCCAAAACAGCTGTGAGCGCTGCTGATTCAACATAATACTAACGCTGCAGAGGGAATTTTTATCATTTGACCATGTTTGGAGTAAAATATTTTGACATAATCACATTTGCTATCATACCAGAGGCCGTCGGAGCCAAGCTGAGGCCGGGGCGAAGGATCTGGGACAGGAAAAATAAGGAAAGGGCGGGAAAAAAAAACCACACGGAGAGGTTGTTTTGAGAGCCCCAATCGTTTATTACCCTCGATTTTCAGGGGTTGAAATTTCAGCCTCGCTGTGAGGAGAAACTCGAACCGGCGGTCCAGCTGTCCACAGCCTGCCAGATTCGAGAAAACCTCCACCGCACACGCTCTCCCAGACCTGCTCTCCCACCCTTCCCCTCCCGTCTCATCTCTCCCAGCCAGGTAATCAATGGGAAACGCACACCCAAACACAACATGGCTGTGCGAGGGATCAGGACGAGCTGTTGTGACATGTAGGCCCCACAAACAAATCTGTCACTGCGGCTGGATAGACGTGTTCCCGGCTGTGTGTTTTTATGTTACTTCGCTTGTTCTCACTGGAAAACAGAGAAGAGGTCAAACATTTTCAAGGATGAAAAAAGCCCACAGAGGGGCTGGAGGAGCCCTGCGGTACCTTCAAGTGCCTCCAGTGTCACTGAAACGAAAATATCTTGAATGATGGCATGTCGTCCTGTTTTCCTGTAGCATTGCTTTAGTCAAATGGACAGACTCTCAGTCTGGACACAAATATGCAATAAAAAGAACAATTTCAGAACTGGATGTTTGGGTTTCAGTTGGGTAAATAACCATGTCTGTCCTGTTTTTTTCACCTTTCTGTTTGAAGGTCTAAATGATTTCTGAATAACAGTCATCGTCTCCCACCTTTTGTCCCGATTACCCAATGAAAACACATCCCTGAATGAACTTCTAAAAGGTCAGGCCGGGTATCGTCTCTCCATTGGAAACCCTGATAAGAGACGCGCCGAGGTGGAAACCAGTTGTTTTTTTTTCCTCGAACAAACCATGTGACCAAGGAAGGCTTTTAATCTAAACTCGTCTTCCTCTGCATGTGTGGTCAGTTTGAAGACTTACTTTCTCTGCTTTGTCTAGAAGTGATCACCATCTGCCGGCCCAGAGACCCTCCTTTTCTTTTCAGTATCTACCACAGCAGGAAGAGAAGGCCACGGCGACCGCACAGTGACTCATTATCAAACGCTCCTGTCACACTCTGGGAATTAGTAACCTTGGGCACCGGACAATGAGGAGTTGTCTGAACTCGCTCGTCTTATCAGTCTCCTCTGGCAGTCGCTCTGTATCTGGGACACTAATCAACAGGTCTCCTCGGGCTAACTCTCCCACAGCCACTCTCAGCTCAGAGTCTGGCTCAGCTTTGATCTGGGATCTTTAATTGGCAGTACGGTAGATCAAATGTTATCTTCCTACACTTTTCACATAAGAGAAAGATGCAGTGAAAGGCACACCTGGATGTGCTCAGTCTTTTTAATTTACAGATGAATTTCACGCTCTTGTAAATACAGATGGTATTTTGGTCGAGCTGAGCACAGTCTGTACTTTCCTTCAAACTACACATCACAGAGCTGCAGGAGGAATGTGCATCTTCTTCATGAATGTAAACAGGACAACCTGCAGTCACTGACTTTTTTGGCCACTTGGGGGCAGCACATAAATCTGTCAACACAACACTGACTGATACTATTAGCTTAAAAAGTTGTTTGGCAAACATCTAGCAGAAATGGAGAAACATCAGCATCAATCTGGAGTCACATCTGTGTCCACTTGATAAAGTATTAGTTAAATATTCTCTCTTGTGACTGTTTTGGTCGCCAGCAACTCCTGAGTGAAATACTTGTTGTTTTTTTTTTAGCTTCACCAGCTAGTTGCTAACGTTTGCTGTTAGGTGCTGGTGCAGGTAGTGTTCAGGGGATTTATCTGAGTTTTTATGCTAAAAACGGCTGATGAGAGCTGTGAGTAAAAACAGTAAAACCAACATGATTGCAACCGCATGTATTACGTTACACAAAACTAATAAGTACAGCTTTAAAGACACCGTCTGGCATTTTTGAGGCGACGTTTTGATGTGCATTTCCATTTTGGATCACTGCTAGCACAGTACACAGGGAACCATATTTACACATTGTAAACAAACAGTGGCAATACACATTCTTAATGATGGTTTCATGCTATTCTGGTGACGAAAAACAAAGAAATGTCGCAAAGCGCCGACAAAAGGTCGGAAAGAAAAAGACTGCTGATGTAAACATGGATGCAAACCGACAGAGGTTTCAAAATGTTAAAAATAAACTTCACAAATGTTTCATTAGGAAGGAAATTTGTTCATCAGCCTTGTCGGGCCTTTATGATACAGTCTTGGAAAGAAACATACACAGTGTCCATTTTATTAGGTACACCTGTGCAGTCTAATGCAATTCAATACAACTGCTCTGCCATAAAGTGGACTTTTATGATCCCTGTGATGTTCAGCTTTTGTTGACACAGTTATGGAGGCGTTAATTCAATCGCATGTTTAAGCACTGAGGTCACAGTTAGTGCTGGGAATTACCATTCAGAGGTGTTTCTAATATTCTGTTCCCCTCATGTATGTAAACAGGGAGGCAAAAAAAAAACTGAAATGCCTCTCCTTGAGCACATCACCTTTAACTAGCTCACTGATGACTGATTAAAATGTACACCATGTCACCATAAACTGAGTATTTTGAGCTTTGTGAAGACAGAAGGCTGTTGTGTTGTAGTGCTTCAGACTGTACAGCTGTACCTAATAAAGTGGCTACTGTATGTATGTAAATGTAACTGTGATACATAACTGTGTTTTCGGTTACCTTTAAGACAACTGAGGTGTCCTCACACAAATATGTTGCTTCCTCTAATCTCCTCTGCATTATTGTTTTCATTCCTCATCTCCTCATCTCTGATTTGACCTCAAGTACAGACACATTTCTAATTACTTTAAAAAGTGCGTAACTTATACCTCAACTAGGGGGCCCTTGGGGGTCTGCTGCCTGGATGCTGTTGTTATGGAGGTCGGTGGCGGTAGTGAGTGATCAACAAGTGCCAGAGCAGAGCGAAGGGGCGGAAGAGGGTACAGGGGAGGAGGAACAGGGTTCATGGGCCAGCAGATGTTTCAGCTTTTGGGTTTTGGCTAGAAAAGGGCAATTAAGAGCTGCTCTTAATGAGGCTGGCAGCCACCCCATAAACTGTCTGGTTCGGTGAAAGAGTTGCTCATTAGACGGAGCTGCCCAGAAAAACGCCCGCCCCCCCCCCCCCCACCTCCACCACCCATCCCCTCCACCCTTACTGGAACAGGAAGTGATGGATCAGACATTTGAAAAATTGTATGCTCGCACTGAACAAAGTTACTTTATGTTATGTCTGGCTTTGCCGACATCGAATCCTGTGTGTGTATACGTGTGTTTGTGCACTTGAATGTGTGTCCTTGTGCGCCGGCTTGTTTGTTGTGCGCCAGGCGAAGTGTGGTAATGAAGCACATTTTCCATGAGGTAGCTCGCTGTGTACCTCCAGCATTAAAGCCTCCAACAGCCAACTGAACATTACTGATGAGAATGGCAACATTAAAATACCAAACGACCAAAATAGGCCCCGCTATGATCCGCAGAGCTTGTTTTCTTGTTTTCCCACCCTCAATTTCTGTGCGCCATAAATTTCTAATTTAACTAACAAAGAACAAGAAACAGAGCGTGGACTCCGCAGAGCGGGTTTCAGCACAGCCGCTGTTTACAGCAGTCACACAAATACAGACATCGATTTCTTTACTCCAAAACTCACTCGATCTGCGGCCACTCTCATGCCTCCAAAGCAAGCGCAGGAAGTCCAAGCAACCGAGTACATTTACTCAAGTATTATACTTTGTGTTGTTATTTTCCACTACACTTATCTGACAGCTATGGTTAGTAGTTAGCTTACTAGTTAAGATATTTCATAAAAAACAAATGGAGAGCTTGTAAAATATGATCTACTGTTATGGATTAAACAATCCTACAGTGTATAAAATTAGAAGAAGAAGAATCGGAGGGACAATCCCCTTTATTCGTCACACAATTATTCATGCTCATGCACACACACGCCATGCAATTGGTGAAACTTGTCCTCCGCATTTATCCCATCCTGGTCATCCTTCCTCCGTGGCCGGAGCGGTGGGCTGCCATCCAACCGGCGACCAGGGACCAGTTCCTGTTCGTCACCATTGATCTTCTTGCATGTTTTTAGTGGGAGAACATGCAAACTCCACACAGAAAGGCCCCTTTCCTCGAGCAGGCACTGAAGGCAGGAAGGTGGAGGACACGTCCCCGGCGCCCACAGCGAGAATCGAACCCGGGACCTTCTAGCTGTGAGGCGACAGTGTTACCACTTGTTCCACCGTGCCACCTTAATAGGTGACTCAAAAGTGAGGATTTGCTGGCTTTGTCTTAAAATACAGCAAACTAAATATTTTTGAGGTCTGACTACAGGCCACACCATACAAGCAATTTGCAGCTATCACCTCGGCTCTGTATGCTCACACTATCAATTGATTAACTGAGACAATAATCCTGTCATTACC
Source organism: Chaetodon trifascialis (assembly GCF_039877785.1). Taxonomy (NCBI): domain Eukaryota; kingdom Metazoa; phylum Chordata; class Actinopteri; order Chaetodontiformes; family Chaetodontidae; genus Chaetodon; species Chaetodon trifascialis. The sequence continues at coordinate 21,932,229 of NC_092069.1, forward strand.
TGCAGCCATATAAGCTTTTAAATTACCTGAGCAGTAACATGCTGCTTACACATTAACTCATGATTAATACTGTTGAAACGATGTAACAGCCACAGGGGCCGATTGCTTTTAATAAGTACGTTTTCCTGATTATACTCACATTTACTTAAGTAACACTTTGGACACAGGACTTTGGCTTTTAAAGGAGCATCTTTACAGCGTTGTAGTACTTTTAAGTAAAAGGAACAGGCTGCCTCCTCCACCACGGAGAGATTCTCCACTCTCACGCTATCTGGCGTGGCCTGTCCCCGGACCTGTCTGGCATCAGGAGCGCTTGGCACAACGCTCCCTATTGAGCCTTGACAAAAACTAGGTCATTTGCAAAGCTCTCACTGGACACGCGCACTGGAAGGAAAATAAACGAGCAGATGAATGGAGCTCAACTGGAGGTGGACGAGCTTCCTGCGAGGGCCACAGAGGGATGATGAGAGGGAGGCTAAGATAATACGAAGTTGTGATAATGTTTTGCCATTTTGGTTATTTGCTGTGGCGGTGGAGATCATCACGTCCCCGATATCTAAATCTTCTTTTCATTGTCTTGTATTTTGCGTGTGATGTGGCTCTGTAAGTTTCCTCCTGGTGGGTTCAATAACATTTATCTGATAAATCATACAAGAATTCCTTTCTCCCATATCTCTTTCATAATGCACTCCCTTTATCTCTGCAGTCACTGCAAGCAGGCCCTGCATAATGTCTGATAGCAATTAGGCTTCTAAGGACTTTATAAACAAGTCAGTCACAACTCACATGACCTATTGTTCACATCACAGTGAAGCCTAAAACAAGTTTGAGGCACACATGTTGTTGTCATCACCAGTAAGACAGGGCTTCTAGAAATATCTGGTGGAAACCAGCCGTGCAGGAAGTGAGAATAGAAAAGCTCACGAGAGACAGGAAATCAGGTGACTGTGAGGAAAAAAAACAATAAAACTCTCGTGTTACAGTAGAAATAGATTCTGGCATCGGAGTAGTTCATTAGTGCCAAACAAAACGGCACAAAAATGCTCACGCTCACACCTGAAGGAGCCATATTTCTCTCAGTGAAAAGTCCTCAGTCAACAGTCCATAGAGTCATGGAATCGATCCCTGCCCCCACATCCTCCCTTCGCCTTAAGCCTGAGGCGTATGTCTGCCAGATGTCCAGAGCATAGAGGGGGATATGAAAGGGCTGAGGACTGTCAGAGGTGTCTTATATTGGAGGAATTATTATCCTAATGATATAACATAACACATGCCGTCAGTCCCTCCAGGAGTAACAACCCCTGATCTATATTAGAGCCACGTCTCTTTCATTTCGCTGACCTTTCTGGAAAAGCAGGAGGAGGAAGACGACGACGAGGATTTTCCTTTTCCATCCAGGACTAATCCACCGTCGGTCTGTACCTGAAAGCACAAATAGATCAAATCTTTATCTTATTTTTCTCTATATATAAACAACTGTTTTCACCAGTAAGTTTGCAGACAGACAAACCAAAGAAGTACCTGACCTTTGAGGCAGATATGGCGACCATGTTAGCAAACAGTTCCCATTTGACCCAACAGACACAGACAACGTTAGCATTCATTTAGAGTCGTGTTTCTACTCAAATCCACTCTTCTTTCAGCTTTGCCTTGGTCTCCACCAGCTCCTAAGGGAAATATCTGGCTCTTAAACTGCTAAACTATGTTCAGCTCGCTAGTTGCTAACTTTGTCTGCAGGTACAGTTGTGTACATTTAGTTTATCAAAGCTTTTTTAGCTGAAAACATCAGCTGAGGCTGAGAGTGGAGTTTACTACGAGCATTGAGCCTGAACAAAAACAGCTGCATTGAAGCTAAAAAGGTACAACCATCTCGAGATGTCTTATGCCTGGTTCAGACTACACGATTCAACATCACACACATAACGCCTGTCGGTTTGATTGACATTTGCTTCACCCGCCTCCCCGATGACACCTGATGTCGTGCATAATCGTGAGATATGGTGTGATCGATCGGGGGTCATACGTGTAGTCTGGTCAGTCACCTGAGCAAGACTGGACGAGAGCTAATGGCAGTGTGATCGTTAAATCACACGGTGAGCATCGTTTCAGGCAAAAAAGCATGTAGTCCGAACCAGGCCTTAGCCAATCAGTTATGGGAAGGAGTGACGTTTAAGTTGGATCATTTCACTTCTAAATGGGACAACTCGTAAAACTTTATTTCTGGCAACCATGTCACTGACTCTCAGGTCGTAATTTCAATCAGGCATTTGTCTTTTAATGACAAATAAAGGAATATGGTCGGGCCCGGAGAAAAGGCTCCTAGTTAGACCCCAGCTTATTCAGCCAACACGAGCTGAAAAACTCCCCGATATAATGAACTAAAGATGCCTGAAATCTGTCCTTGAGTTTGTGCAAGTTCTTGTAAAATATATACATGTCGGGAAACTCGATCCAGTGATTTGAGTGGAGCTGCACCATGTAGCACACATGTATACAGACCCTGGTAGATGGATATCTACCCCTCAGCCCCTGGAGCATTTCAGTGAATAGATGAGGAGGAGGGTAGACAGTACCTGACATTTACTTAGTACTGCAGGATAGACAGGCCATTGTCTTTGCTGAAATGAGAAACTCTGCCGCAGAAGGGCGAACGGGGGAGAAAGAGGGCGGTGTCACACAACCTGATATCAATCTAATGAAATAATAGCAAGTGCTCTGATGTGGATATCTGGGATATCTAGACTTTATACCCCATTGACAGAGTCTTTCTCGACCTTGGGAAGCGTAGACACACAAAGGGGGTGAAACAGTGAAACGATGCAGAGCGCACACTCACTTTCACTGCCTCAAAGGGAGATGACACATGTCAAATAAAAAGCAAAAATCCCCTGAACCTGAAACTTCTGTAGATGTGACCACAGATAGACACTTCAAAGGTACGATTGTGGTGGCACTGATGAACCTTGCAGCCCTAAATGTCACTCCGCCTGGGGATTGTTTTTCTGAATGTCTGGTGATAACTAAGAGACGTAAACAGCCAGAGAGAGAGAGAGAGAGAGAGAGACAAACACCACATATGGCAGGCAGAGACAAACATATAAGGTAAAGCCCAAGCCAACAGCACAAGCTGTCTCCTGATCCGTCCCCCCAGTGTCAACAGCCTGGATTACTTTCCCGCGTCCGTGCAGTCGGCCAAATCAACGGGCTTCCACAAAACCGGCAGAAACCACTCAGCATCTATCAGAGAAAAAGAGGAAGGGAAAGAAGAAGTCGAGAGCTGGTGAAAGGAAGTGAGACTGAGGCCAGCGAAACATCTGCTCCAGATCCTTTTTAGCCGAGTCCGTCCCCCTCTCACAGACCGTTTTGTTTGTCCATAGGTCAGGAACACATTCAAACACACAAACACACACAAAGACAGGCTCAGAGATGTGTGTACGCGCAGGGAGAAGTTAATAAGTCAATACAACTCCATATCTCACTGGGCCTTGTCTTAGCGGCTCGTCCAAGAAAATAATAAACGGGGACTGACACAAACCAATGTTATCTTTTCACTCATGAGGGGAGAAGGAGAGAGCCAAAAAGAACAAAGGGACAAAAAGGAGGAGAGAAAAGGAGGGAAGAGGAGAATGAAAAGCCCCCTTCTGACTCGCGGTGACCCACATACATTTGCCCAGCTTTTCTGGGGCTCGAGCTCTCTTGGCAACCGGCAGCCTCTGTGAAAGAATCCCAGCGTTCAGCCAAAGGCAAAGCCCATGTGAGGGGAGGGAGGGGAGGGGAGGGGAGGATGGCAGAGAGAGCAAGGGAGGGAGGTGTGGACGGGTGGACACCAACCCCTCCTCCTCCTCGTCCCAAAGGCCCGTTGCTCCTGGCAACCAGCGCTCAATGGATTCCTCCAGATCCGAGAGGCCGAACACACACACAGCATGCAGCAGAGGAGGAAGTTTAAGATGCTTTATTTAAGTAAAAGTACTGAGAACTAAAATAACTGTGCATTATCAGTATCAGGAATTAATCTGGTCGGCATACACACAGAGTCCACAAGAGTGAAAATACACAACAGTGACTATCACACCAGTTGCACAGTACTAATGCATTAGCATTAGCTCCAGAGAGCTAGCATCGTGGCTGGCTTGGTTAGCAGTAAGCTGATAAGAAACTTCTACTAAATCACAAATCAATAATTAAAAATCACAGACTGGTGGAAGAGTAAAAATGTGATGATATGCACATTTCTACCTTTCACCTTTATTTGATCCAAGAAGCAGAGTAAAAGGAGATGAAACTGCTTTATTTTGGCACACTGGTGCACGTCTTAGTACAGAGGAGCAGCTGCAATCAGCGGACAAACTGAAAGAGACCAGTAGAAGGTTTTAATAGGGCATTTGATTGGGGTGTCCAGACTTGTAGCCTAATGATGGATGAATGCGGAGCCTTCTAAGCGACAGTGACATAATCAGAGAGCTGTAGGTCAGCTAGTGACAGCTGAGTGGCTGGAGAAAGAGCCCTTTCAGCCCCAACGCTCACGGACGCCCATCCAAGTTCATTAGCAGTCAGACTGGCTACAGGGCCTGCTGCAGGCTTCTACGAGCTACACATGACACACACATCCACACATGTATCAGCATGCACAGACACACTGAACGTCACATAACAAGCAGCTTCTTCTTCTGAAAGTGAATCAGTTCTTGTTCTTAATGGTCCGAGGCTGTGATTTTTCTCCCCTTCGCTCGCCTTTTAATGGTTCTGGCAGAGCGTTTTATCTATAAACAATAAAAGGTTGGGGCTAAAACATTTTTCTCTGGTTTGGCCCCTTCACTGCTAATCATCTATACACTCTCCCCTCTTTTCCTGCCATTAAGCTACGACGGAGCCAAACCCGCAGCCCAGCCAAAGAACCTGATAGTCGTGGAACCCATGCAGCTCTCCCCCCACCTTGGAATGCATTTCTGCTGCGCTGCACTTTTCACCATCCAGCAGGGAATGGATGCAACCCCCCACACCACCACCACCGAAAAAAAAAACACCACCCACCCACCCACTCAGACACAAACACCACTTGCTTTTTGAGCAATTGCCCTCCAAACCTTGTCAGTCCTACAGTACGTGCCTACACAAACAGTCAAGGTACCAAGTACATTTCCTCAAGTACTGCGCTTGTACTACACTAGGAAATATTGCAAATTTTACTCAAATACGCATATGTGTGATTAAAGGTATAATATGTCACAGATTTTGGGTTATGTATCTTGTTGAGTTGTGTATTTACATTATCCCAATTGTTTCCAACAATGTTCAAACCCAGAAAAAAAAAAAAAAATTCAAAGTAAAGGTGCGTTTCATTTGGTCACCTGTCTGTGGCGTCAGGTCCCCTTTAACCCAGCTTGTTGCTATTACCTCCAGGAAAATACGGAAACCACCAGATGATATGCCAGAGAGTGAGGAAGGAAGTCGGCCAACGTGAATAAACGTGAATGAAACGCTCCATCACGACGCCCTTTGTTTTTGTTGTTTTGATTTGAGAGACTGAAATTACATACATTGCGTTTAAACCAGTGGTTTCCTGCCTTTGTGGTGACTTCTTACAACAAAATCAGCGTCCAGTTGCGGCTCCGCTGAAGAGACATTTCCACTCTGTACGTCTCAGAGGTTTCTACTTCAATAACTGTTCAAACTATCCAACATTTAACAAAAACAAAGATAAGAAAAGTTCAAAAAACTGAATAGAAATTTGTGTGGCAGAACTTTAATCACCTCATGACCCTTCAGATTTATCTTGTGTCCCTTTGGAAGGGGCCTGGGCCCCAGGTTGGAAACCACAAGACCACAAGTACCCAACTGTATGTAAAGCAGTTAAAGCAACTACGCTAACCACAACAGTTAAATGCTGCTTATCCATTGTTGAATTAGTACTAACAACCTAATAATCTAATGTCTAATAATATATCAGTCACACATTCCTTTACTGTGGAAAAAGTACTTTTACTCTTGATACTTGCTCATAATACTTCTGTACTTTTAATTAAGCAGGAACATTGGCCTTGCACGTGTAATGGAGTATTGTTGTATTGGTACTTTTACTTGGGTAAAGTGTACTCTGTGTACTTCTTCCACTGTACTGCTGACACCAAATTTAGGGGTTTAATAGCTCATATTACACATAAACAGGCTCTCTCTCTCTCTCACACACACACACACACACACACACACACACACACACACACACACACAAAGAGCCACAAACACTCACACCCCTCTGCTCATAAATGACCACAACTGAACAGAGACAAATTCCTCCCCCATCACACTTTTCAGCTTCCCTAAACCGCAGCAGCGCTCATGGAGAAAACCTTGGCCAGACATTTGTTCTGGCCGTTCGTCTCAGCATGTGATCTCCTGTTTCAAAGTCAACACGATGCACAGACCACTCCACTTCACCTACAACCCACACTCACTCCCACCGAACACAGCACATCCTCTCCGGTGCACCCCCCCCCCCCATTGATTTATCCCTCCCACCCGACTGTACTCAACTCACTTCTTCCGTCCCGCCTCTGAAACACGCCGAGCTCACACCTCTCACGAGTGGGCCCACGAACGTGCGCCGAAACTAAAAACGGACAGCTCGGAGGTGTTTGTGCAGAAAATAGCTGTGAGAGCTAACTGTGTGCGCTTGGAGGTCGAAAATGAGAAAGCGGGCAGTGAACAGAAAGAGGGAGGGCGAGCAGGATTAGAGCAGAGAGGAGGAAAAGCAAAGAAAGAGAAGGAAACGGGGGAGATAACTAGAGTGTGACCTGCATCCTGACAGTGAAGCCCTGCAGTTCCTGTGGGAACTCTTCTGCTGCCCCCTGGTGGTGTGCAACACAACCCTCCCACTGCTGACCCCTCTAACACACCTCTTTCCCACACTATGGTAACACACTCCTGCACTCTTCATTCACTCTCTCTGTGATGACTCAAATTATACACCGTGCTCGTTCTGTAATTACATAGACCCTAATGTGTATACTTCACATAAAAAGACAACTCGCCCACACGCTCAGGTTTGACTCAGAGGCTCTGCAGTGTCCCCATGTGACGACGGGTTTCCACGCCCTGCCACTCTATACTCTTCACGTCCTCGCCTGCAGTGCGGCACTTTATTTCATAAGGCATCAACTAGGTTGTGACCTGATTACAGATGTTATGAATGTGGAGGCAAACAGAAAAGACACCCAATCTACCTGAGACCGTCCCCCAGCCCTGGGGCCTGCCATTGTGCCATGGGTGTGTGTATACTGTACATACGGTCATTTGAGTGCGTGTCTTGGATGGAAATATGTGAGAAGTATTTGCATTGGTGTATTTTAAACAGGTTAGAAACGTTTGTTATACATTTCAAAACTTCAAAACACTAATATAATTTTGCAATAAATGGGACATTATAAAACCTGAGCCTGAGACATCTGAGACGTCTGAGACGTCCTCAAGATGGCCATGGCACAAAGTTAAACCAAGCTTTTCCTCTGGTTCTGAGTATCCAGCTTGGAATAGGAAGTTGTCTTTCTATTTTTCGTCCAGCCACCATCTTTGTCTGGTCTGTAACGAGCTGAACATCGCAGCCTTGCGGCGACTCCGGCATGACTGTGTACTTTTTAACACGACACCCTGAAACTTGGTGAGTGTGTGTTTGTGTCCTTACAAATTTGTGAAAGTTGCATCATAATGTAAAGTGCGTCTGTCTACGTAGGTGTACCCACGTCTACGTGCCAATGATGGGGTGCTTTAACAAGTGTGTGTGCTTATGGGATTGTGTGTGTGTGTGTTTCCTATGGGCCCATAAGCACTGTGGGATCTTTCCCCGGGCCTGCAGTCGAGCAGGTTATGGGCTCTGGCTGCAGCAGGGGGAACATAATGGTCTCATTGACTCGATCATAAGCTCTGACCTGCCGGCCTGCCAGCTTTGTGAGCAAGCTGCAGAGTGAGCATTATTGTAAAAACGCTTTTAAAACCGCTATTAAGCCACTTTAGGTGTGTGCGGTGTGACGGGGGATTTGTACAGGAGGACGGCTGTTTTTACGTCTTTTCTAAGAAAAAACAAACACGCAGAACACATTTGCTGACACACTCAATGGAAAAAGGAGTCATGAATCACAGTTTTTAGGCCTCTTTTCCCCGTGTGGTTGGCTGGTTGCTGCTGATGTAACTCTCAAAACTATGCAGAGATCAGAGAGAAACATTCCCTTCGACGCAGATCAGTATTTTGATTGTGCTGCTGCACGGTCACATGTCGGATGTGTTTGCACGTGCACTATTTCTGAGCACTGACAACTAAAAATGTTTTAATACTGGCTTGTGTATGAAATCTAATCATCCGGCTGACAGGTGTGGTTTAGATAATTACAATGAGAGTTGAAAAGCAAGTGTCCATAAGTATGACTTGCGATATCACTAAATTATCATGAGCGCACACCACACCCACCCCATACGGCCTGATGCACCGAGCCAAGAGCGAAGAACTCTCACGTTTCCTGTGAAAAGTCGCACTTGAACACATCGGAAAGACAGCTGCCAGCCAGCTCAAGGCCAACATGCATGCTCCTAATCCACAGGTGAATTCAGGTTCACGAGACTCCTCCAACTCGATTGCACCCCCTTAGGTAACTGCCTCGAGGTGGAATTTGTTAAGTGCAGTGAGAAAAAAACAGACAGAGGCAGAAACAAAGGGAGAAACCAAACAAACTGGGTGAAATCAGAGGCAGAAATCTTCCTCTCTGATCTCTGCAATGCAACTTAACATCATCCTACAAGGTCCTGCAGGGGCTGGTAGTTTATTCGCTTCTGAGGTGAACGCTGTATCTCTCACAATCAGGAAGGAACGATGTTAAAATCTGACCTGACTTGACTTTATTATTATGAACAGCTGTGCAGTGTTCTCCCATCTGATAACCATTCAAACCTATGGATCTTTGACTCAGCCTCGACTTCCTGGATCGCATTTTTAACCATTACCTGAAACAGCCCCTGACTACGTGCATGGCCCCTTTTATTCCTCTGAAATGGGTCGTTAACAGTCCGAACACCCAGGAACCTGTCTCAGCTTTTGCCCTAACACAGTGCAAAGTCAACCGGCAAAGTGGCCTAAGCACACATTCCAGGTAGATTACTTTGTTACGCCATATTTCTACTGCTTTCCTGGAAATTACTGCAAAGGAAGAGAAAAGCACTGTCTCCATGATAACTTTCCACAACAGTAAAATTCCCTCTAATAATAACCTAGAGATTATAAAGGTAAGACGATCGGATACTCCTCATGACATGACACATTATGACTCAAAAGCACAGCCACAACAAAACAATGGTGACAGACGTTCTCACAGGCTCTCGCTGAGTGATCTGGGAAATTGACCTCTGATTCATATTTTCATACACTCATAAAATGTCTAGTAGCTTATGTGGTTGACATAATACACCCATTTATTGCGCTTCAACCGATTATCGTGGCTGTAGGGTTTGTCAAATATAAACTGGTGAAGATCTGAGACATGAAGACAAAAACCAAAAGTGACGCTTTTAAAATGAAAGTTCATTTTGAGTTCATTTTGCAACAACATGTTGTGTATTAAAATATATATTCTGGCCAAATACTGAATAACTTCACTGTCTATTAACATGGTAAACATGTATAGTTTAAGATGACTTCAGTAATTTCACTAATGACTATATCAATGTATATCTGCAGAATCTGGCCCATTAGAAACTGAGAAACTCATGAGCATTTATTGTCTTCATTATAAATGGAGACTCACCAGGAGGAGAGATTTTGTCTCTTGGCAAGAGCGACCCCAACTAAAGCTAAAGTGACGTCTTCAAATTGCTTCTTTCACCAATCAACAGTTCAAAACCAAAAGAAAAGCAGCAAATCTTTACATTTAAGAAGCAGGGACTAGCAGATATTTGGCATTTTGGCTTGAAAATGACTGAAACAATTATCAAAATAGCTGTCCATTATTTTTCCTCTGATCAACTTTGCTGCAGCTCGACTGGCAACCCAGACGTTTATCTTGATCTACAAAGCAATAGCAAATAATTAATTAACCATTAAAAAAGTTGTGTCCAATCAAACATATTGAAGTTCAACCGCTGTTTCATATCTGTGAGCAAGCTTTAAACTGCAGGTAACCGTGCTAACAATGACAGGAATGCTTCATGCGGAGCTACCAGTTAACTCACTGCAGAAACTAAACCATCAGCGGGTTTAGCGCTGAGAGGATTAGTCGAGTCAAGCGACAAAAATGGAATCAACCACAAATCTGTTAAGTGACTCATCGTTTAAGTCATTCATCAAGGAACAAGCTTGTGTAACGTCCAGTGTTTTGAGCTCAATGCTAAAATGTTCACAATAACAATGCTAACATGTTTAGCAGGTAAAATAATTGGCGAGTGCGGCTAAACTGTTGCTAATTGCCAAATATTTGCTGGCTCTAAGTGAGGATCTTTTTCTGCTTTTTGGACTGTTACAGAAACAATCAACAAACTGGCCAATAATGACAATGACCTTTTGTTGCCATACTAGACCAGTTAAACCTCACACTAACTGAAATAGATTCATTTAACACTGTCCTCTATTGGAAAGAAATCGAATTTGCTCTTCTCCCGACCTCATTAAGTTCTACAGAGATGGGCAGGAGGTCGCGAGGCCTACAGATCAAGACAATGCAAAGCCATCGGACAAACTGTGTCAGTGAACCTTACAAAACTGTCCCGTCACGTCCCACTGGTAATCACATACAATCACTGATGCAGACAGGTGCAGCTTTAGTCTGGAGACCCAAACAGTCAGGTTGGTTGTGTCAGAAAACCATCTTCCCTCCCTCCTTCCTCCCCGCCTTATCTGCTCAAACAGGCACTTTGCCTTTTATCTACGTCTTTAACAGCCCTTAACATTTCACATCTGCTCCGACAAACTCCCATAAACACTATCAAATGTGTTCCGTATCAAAGCCAATCGCCTGCCGTTGGTCTGAATAAACAACAGCGCAAGAAGACTTTGGCCTGAATGAGTAACATTGAAGTGGGGTTAAAGTACTCATTACCAGGAAAGTGCTGAGGAAAGCACCTTTAGCCCACTGAAACTCATCTATCATCAACCTCTCTTCAACCAGCCTTTGTTGTGTATCAAATATGAAGCAAGGGAAAGAAATCCTGGATCTTATCGCTCCAGCAGGCCCGTATCTTGAGTTGCATGAATTCCCTGTCCTGCTAGACAAGTGTAAATTAATCTCTGACGCTTTTATCGACTCCACACAGCTGTGAATTTCTTTAGATGATATTGAGACATTGGAATTAACTTACAGGGGCTCTCAACTGTCCCCAATGGTGAGGCCACACACCAAAAACACACACACTACAATCACTGCAGGGTTTCCCAGGTTAAGAGGGGTCCAGATGGGCTGGGGGAAGCTCAGATGGGTCGCATTCTTGAGAAAACTTAAACCTGGCAGGACATTTTTTCAGATATGGGTGGTCTGCCAGCGTAACGTGGGACAGACGAGGATGCAGAGAGGCACCAACTGTCGGCGAGCGGCGACGGGCAGATATCAAAGGCGCCGGGCGTCCGGTGGAAAGTGACCCGCGGTCCAGTCTGGCTCAGTCTGTCACCCTCAGTACCCCGGGGCCTGCCGAGATCACAGCCGCGCTGTCACAGATCCTCCTCACATTGTCCCAGAGGACCAGCGTTTGTACACTCGCATTCCCAGCATCCCACATTCCCAGTCAAGGTCACATTGTGGCACCTGCTGGACAGGACTGGGACGGAGGGTAAGAGGCAGTTGGGAGTTTGTGTGAACCTCTAACCCAGTGACCTGTGACCTTTGTAGCACCAGTCTGGCCATGTCCTTCAACAGCTACCAGCCATGTCTTCCTCCAAAAGTCTCTTTTAATTATTCAATGGTAACTGCAACTATTCAAAGAAAAGACTCATAAAAACAAACCCAATTCGTGTACGTAGAAATACTTCTGGCGTCAGCAACTGTTCCTCCTGTCCAGCCCTCAATAACATAACTCCAATGTAAGAGGGAAAAACAAGATCCACAGTCCTCGTTCTGGGCATTTAATAGACTGAAAATTTCAAAATACCCATTTGAAATCTAAAATGCTGAAATCTGTCAGCAACAATTGGCATTCAGCTTGTCTACTTCTGTCTGAAATGAAGGATTCTTTAAAAAAAAGAGCAATAACTAATGGTAAATCTGTCACTGTTACCACAGCAAACTGCATGTGGAAAAAATCATCGAAACACAAGTTAGTCTCCATCTCAGCTCATCAATTTCAACAAAACATCCATCAATTCAATTTTTAGACAAAATATTGGATTCTAATTTGTATCCCTGCAGGAACACGTTTTTCAGGACAATACGTAGTTAAACTTCTTGGTTGCTTTGATGGCGTGATCATCTTTAATAGCTAGAGAGAAGCATTTAAGAAGAGGATAAATGTGGATCTTACCCACTGCTACCAACCTCAGTGGAAGTTTATATTCCACTGAAGCTCCACTGGTTTTTATTTCTTTAAATCAAAGTTTGTGGCTGACATAAGAACAGCATGCTCTGCAATCAGCATTCCCACTGGGTCCTGCTGGTTTCACAGTCATTGTCTAGACCCGGTAATCTTGGCTCCATGTGAGCCTGACCAAGTTGTTTTCCAGGGAAATTAAAGAATGAGGTCAGTCATGAACACACAGACAATGACACAGACCTGCTTACTCATCCAGGCCTCGGACAGCCATTCACACAAACTCACGGCTGCCGCTGAAAACCCGAAACCTGAAAATCCAGTTTGCATAACCTACAGTATTTTCCACCTCTGTCACTTGTCAAAGTCTACGTGTGTGAGTTCTGTTTGTCTGTGTGGACATGCCTGCCTGCGTATGTGACTGACATGTCAGAACAGCCAGAGCAAACATGAAAGCAGCCTCATGAGCGCTAATGAAAGGTTGAAGGGTGTGTGTTTGTGTGTGTGTGTGTGTGTGTGTGTGTGTGTGTGTGTGTGTGTGTGTACAGATGCTATCAATCACTAACGCAAAGCACGCTGACTAAAAGAGGTCAAAAGCAACCTAGGTGAGACAAAGGGGAGCCCTCAGGTAGAGTTCCCACTGTTACATCACAATGGTTCTGAACTCTGTGTGCTGTCTGGCCACTGGCTCCCAGCCAATCACTGAGCTGAATGGAGGGAAGGGCCCTGCCAAGATGATGGATGAGGATTAAGGACTATTAGGAACCCCTATCAAAAAAAAAAAAAAAAAAACACACCAGGCTCACCTAACAGGTCAGATCATGCCTCGGCTATTTCTGTCTCCTGTGAGCTTAGAGATTTTGTGGTATTTTCCAGTCGTCCTACGTGGCATGAGAGGATGTGACAGATAAAATGTCAGCACTAAAACGGGCCAGATGCTGCGTAACTTTCCACAGTTTGATACCAAATACCTTTTTGTATTATTATGTTTTAGCCTTTCGATGATTTACCTGCAGCAGCAGCAGTAAAGACAAGCGGTGGTAAAAGGATTAAAGTCCTGAGCTTTTAGTGTTGCTGCTTCCAAATAGCGCAGTCTGGACCGCCAAGTATATGGCTTATTCGTTTTTCAGGTTTCAGGTGCATGGGCAGGCATTATAAGCAGATGTGAAGGTACTGAGTCAAAGTAAAGCAAGTAAAGTACTAAAACTTGTGTAACCATCACCAAAACCGCAACAATGAGTCTTGGCAAGCACCCAGGAATAATATCTACAGGCTAACAGGCTAACAGGCGTCAGGTGAACTGTGGGACTAGGTACATGAGTCAATATGGCAAGCCCCGTAGGTCTAAACTGATAGATACTTCACAAGCCTTTATTAGCCTTTAGTGCTAATTAGCAAAGATCAGCATACCAACAAGTAAAATAAACCTGCTAAACATAAGTGTGTTAGTTTTGTCATTTTGAGCATGCTAGCCATGTCGACAGCCTAAATGATAATGCTAATAGCTCAAAGCGACACGGCGCCTCACAGAGCAGCCAGTGTTCTTGTCCCTGCACTCATGATCGATTATGAGTTGCAGTACGGCAACAACATACAATATTTGATTGCTGTTGCAGCATTTTTTTTCCTGTTTTGCTTCAGTATCGCTAATCTGAGCTGCTGCTTTTGTTCGGATTTCCACAGATGTTTGTCACTGTTGTGCTATTTATAGTACAGCACTTGTACAGGGAGTGAGAGAGCACTACATTATCAGACCTGTGCCTGTATTTATACTGATTTGTACTCTTCTTTTCAGGGCTTTTACAAGCACACCTGAGCTGTGACCCCGGCCGTTTGTCACAATTACACCTGACACTGGAAACTTCTCCAGTCTCGCTCAAAATGACTCCTATCAAGGAACCAGTGCTGCAGTCACCTGCGAGCAATCACTCATCTCCCTCCTCCTGTTCCATGAAAGCCACACTTTTAAACCCACCGTCCCAAACTCCTCGTCCACAGAGGGGCCATTCTGTCTCCAGACGCTGCCGTGCAAAGGCTGCAGCAGAGCACTATTTTCATAATGACAAGAGAGATTTGTAGAAAGGGGGGGTTGTTGTGGGAGTGCAGACATGATGTAAAATAACTTAACTGCTTCATAAAGTGCAGTACAGGAGGAGGGAGGCGGGCGAGGAGGGGGTGAGAGGAAGCTCCCATGAGGGCAACAGGCGAGCTGGGTGCCACAGTCGGACTACACAAACCGCGACGAGCTCCGTGCCAAAATCAACACGCGTGAACCGAGCAGATGTTGTTTTTGTTGCTGCCAAATTACGCTTTTTTTGCTACTTGACCCTTTTCGCAGGCGGGCAAACATGTCCAACCCTGCATTTTTTTTACCCTGAGGTTGTCGCTATTGGTAACGCTTTACATTAACCATTTAGCATTTAACGGCAGTAAAAGAATCCTGAGCAGTAAACGGTTTCTAACACATTACAATGCAGCTGGAAACAGATGTAAGATAATTAATGTTTATTACTGTATTCATTAATAAACATGAAACCCTAAGTGACCATGACTCATTGATTCTTTTACGACGTATCTGTCAGTGTGTATAAACAGTTAATGATTGACTGAAATGACAGTATAATATGACTACAATCATATTTAGTGATATGCAATAACGCGTGACTAAATCTTTAACTGTTAGAAACAAGCCTGAGGGTTCATTTTCAACAACTTCACGTCCACTTTATGGACTTCTTCTCTTGGCCATCATCAACAGTCATCGTATTTAAGAAGAAATACTGCAATAAATACAAATTAAACTCTTTAATCAAAAATAAAATTTCTATACAATGGAAAGGCATTGACAATGATATAATTACAAACAGGGCTAATCATTGCAGCTCTAATTAATCTAAAGTTACATTTTGCCAATCATTGATTATCCAGTGCTTCACAGAGGACTTAAAGATATTGACAGTTACATTAATTAACACTTTAAAATGTCCTCATCTCTGCTTACAATTGTAATACAGTGTGCTATGAACTATTACTGCCTGTTTGGTACCTGTATGTGAGTAGTCATGCAAAGCATCATACCCCACAGCGTAACCGTATGCATGTCAAATGAAGACGCCTTCGTCTGTGATGAACATTTGGAGCGACAGCTCAGTTCTGGCCTGCCGCCAGCTACAGTACAAGCTCGCCCTCTCCACATCTCCATCACTGTGAGAGCAGGAGCAACCAGCCAGAGCTCACAGGTGGCGGAGTTCAGAGGCTGCCCACAGCTTAACATTGGAAATATCAGCTGTCAGTCCACACATCAAAGTAGCTTCTATAAATAAACGCTGACTGTGCCCCTCTCGTTTCAGCTTGAGAGGGCGAGGGGTGGGGGGGCGCTAAACCACAGAACCGACCCGAGACGGAAATCACGCTGTTTTCATTCGCTCTCAAATGGGGGCTTTTCTGAACACGCCGAATGGTTGAAAAAACAAAGGCTGCGAACGTCCAGCATATTTCATAGTCAGACGTCATACTGCAGCACACCTGCACAAACAGCAGCCGCACTGTGGCCTCCTGTGGAGCGGCTCCCATGCACACAGCAACAAGCCCCTCGGCGGTTCAGGCGGCGGGCCGTACCGCGTTTGGGCTAACGCACGTTTTGCATATAAAACTGAAGTTTAAACACCAAGCGGAAACTGAAAGGAGCAGTTGACCTGGCTGCACGCCACAGCGCTCACCCACCTAGATTAAAGATATGGGCTGAAATGGCAGGAGCGGTGTGGTTAAGATGTTGATGTAAAGTCTCGACTACACATGTGCCTGAGCTCAGCGGGGGAAGAAGTATTACTGATCCCACGAAGTAAAAACACTCTATTACAAGAAAGAATCCTGCATTTAACGTCTTACTTAAGCAAAAATAAAGCAATTTTATTAGCGCTACTTCAAGTGTCAAAGGTAAAAGTACTCATACAGAAAAATGGCCCATGTGACGGATATATTACCATAAATGTTAAGTGCTGGTCTCAAAGCAGACATAATTTCTCTGTAAAGGGTCACACGCCAAAATGTTTGGGAGCTACTGGTTGAATTTATAACAGGACATTGTATTTTATAAGCTTATCATATGTTTTTATCTAAAAATCAAGTTGTTTTTGGATAGTTCCTTTTAACTTATTATACACTCCTGCGCTCCTGAAGGTCATAATGTTCAGTTATTCTTGAAACTGTTAAAGAGTACAGCAGTATGATGCTTTTGGAGGCTGCGGTTTGTGCAGCTGTTGGGTTTTATTGTGTTATACTGACTATAATATGTCAATGCTGTGCTCACAGCTAGTCTTCACTGCCCCCAAAAATGAATTATCTAAAGTTTAATACAGTGGTAGTAGTAGTACAGAATTATACTTCATTACCCTCCACCACTTTACTTAAACTGTCTCCACAGCTGAAGTAACACAGCTGCAGGTCTATTTCTATACCCAAAGCCCCTTCAGGTGTTGCTACACCTGGTTAAAAAAGAGTGGTAGGTACAGAGGCAACAGGCCAATAAGAGCAAACAGAGGCCCAAACACAGCAGCCACAGCCAGTCACTCAACCTAATGGCATCCTGGAGGTCCTCAAGAGACCTGCGTCAGGCTCTGCCACCACCGCTACTGCCGGCGGCTTGGAAGCTTCACTTGGAAAACACAAACACTTGCCTCTACAGGCGACTCATTCTCCCACAGTCGGAAAACATGACGGGCAGATGATGACCGGGGAGGCTTATGCAACAAGAAGCCCCAGCAGCTTAGCTCAGCGGGGGGGGGGGGGGCTGAGTAATACGGTTAGATTCTTATCTTTGCTTGTTTGAATTATGAAATACTGTGCGTATGGACACACGTGAGTGTTTGTGCACCCGCAGCTGTCATGTGTGTAAACAGACAGGCGATGTGACAGTGATACCGTTGAATACAGTTAAATGATAACTCGGAGATGACAGTTTGCTTACAACTGAAGCTAATTTGTTTCCAGCGCTCCTGGCGGACCTTAGATACACAGAGGCAGGCCTCAGTGGGAAATGTACACCTCTTCCTACGACTATCAGTTACACTCCATTCAGTCTGTTAAGTTAATCACGTATAGCCTTGAGAAATTTAACTTCTCCAGACTTGTCGCCGCTTTAAACAGATTTTATTAACACCTGCGTTGGAATCAGACCACATCCACAACTTCACTTGTATTTCTCTTTCGACTCTTTTTCAAAAGTAAAGGTTGTCACACGGGGAAAGACAAGCTAGCCAAACTGTTTTCTTCTTGACTGCAGTCTTATAGCCACGTTAGCAACTCTGCGAGGCTGTATTAAGGCACAGCCATGCTTTGAGCTAATATGCTAATGTAAGCTTGCTAACACGCTCACAGTGATAGCAATCCATCTAATAATCGGATTTTGTACAAAGCCTACAAGGTCAAACTCATGGTGGCACCAGAGAAATACTTGGAACCACAAAGGTCTGCAGGTTTTGTCTGGGAACTACGAACGTCTGCACCAAAGTTTGTGCAGATACATCACGTCGATGTTCAGTTATTTCACTGGATAAATGAAACCTTTATATTCATAAATTATCTGGTTTTGTTTGTTGTCTGTACATTTTATTAAATTGCAAAAAAAACACACAACATTTGGTTTGAAGTGTTCCTTTTCCAGTGCTGACAGACATAAAGAGACATTGGTTCTAGTTACTGCAGCTTAGGTGGCCGAATGAGTGTCTAAGGTCATGTTTACCGGGGAATAAAATGTGTAGTTCAGAAGGAGCCAGTACAACAGAGCCAGCCTCGGCATTTGGATCCCATCAAAACCAAACTACGATGACGTTAGAATGTGCTAAGTGCAAGGATCCCCACTTCAAAGTAGGAACCAGGACGGGCCCGGGCTGCAGTACAGTGTGGCGTCTGTTTGAAGCTTAGCGGACCATGTTAAGACACAACGCAGACTGGGGCCCTTGGGCCTGCTGGACTGAGGGGAAGCTGGCATCAGCTACGTTGGACAAATAAGACACTCTGATCAGTGCCCAAAAACTTGCATCTGAAAAGGCCAAATGGAAAGGAAGCTGGACTTGAAACTAAGCAGGGATGACACATGTGCACAAAAAATA
This sequence comes from Chaetodon trifascialis, assembly GCF_039877785.1. Classification (NCBI taxonomy): domain Eukaryota; kingdom Metazoa; phylum Chordata; class Actinopteri; order Chaetodontiformes; family Chaetodontidae; genus Chaetodon; species Chaetodon trifascialis. The sequence continues at coordinate 21,950,828 of NC_092069.1, forward strand.
AAGACACGTACACACTGAAGGAGAGGAAGGAGAGATGTTGAATGAGCCCAGTGCGCCCTAACCCAGTTCAAGCTCCACTTGCAGCCATAGCTCAGGACCACAGGAGAAGCAGCAGCACATTCATTCTAATAACTGTTCTTATTCTCTCTCCTGCCAGCAGCTATTACCATAATTCACGCTCTGCCGCGTACCTGGAGAGCAGAGCTGCTGTTAATAGTCCAGGACACCTCAGACAGAGGAACAACACAGGGGAGGGGACAGGAAGGAGAATCGGCAGCAGGAGACAAACCCAGATCTAATTTATTCAAGTAAAAGTACCAATACAAGGATGTTACAAGTAAAAGTCCTCTGTTGTCTGCATGCAATGAGTGAGGGATCCTGACAGGCTCAATGGGGCAGGAGAAATAAAAAAACAAACAATATCCTGCTGTACAAATTTGTACTTGTTTTGTAGACTTTATAGACTATATTTTCTTATATATATATATATATATATATTGCCTCTCTGGGCCTCCAACATGTCTTTAAATGAAACCATCTGTGAAGTTTAGAGGGGAAATCTCTCGTTGGTGGAACCGCTGTCAACTCACAAGCATGTTTCCATCAATTTAGCACAGATACGAACAGAACTTCCAGAAAGACGACGAAAGGAAATCTAAATTAATGAGCACTGAGCGTGAGCATGGGAGATAAACAGCTGGTGGTGCTGATTCTCCACTCAGGTAGCATCAAATGATTGCAGAAGAAGAGGGTGCCATGAGATGACGTGATTAGAAAAGACCCTGTCAAACCTCAAACAATGCAAAAAAAAAGGCAATGAAAAATATTGTATTTAGATTTATTTCACGTTAATTAAAAAAGATTTTTTTCTGCCGCCATTTTTTGTTCCTTTAGCAACAAGGTTCATTCTCTTTGCTGCATGTTGTTTTTTCTTCCACTTAAGCCAAACATGACAACCTTTTACAATACTTCAACTTTTGTTCAAACCTCTGAAGGTTTTTTATTTGCAAACTGAGCGTACAGACTTCAGAAACCAGACATCGCTTTTTGTATATGAGGCCAAAAGCAAAACAAAGGTTAGAAACTTTGCCTATCAAACAAATGTAGTGCAGGAAAAAGTACAATATTTCCTTCTTAAACGCAGTGGAGCGTTAAAATAAAGGAGCAGAATATGGAAAGTACGAGCAAAATTGTGCTTGAGTATGGTATTCGCTGCTTTCCACCAATGATATGAGTACAGATTACAAAGCACCAGAAACATTTGCCTATTATCTGATATGCTGAAATGAAATCCAGGATATCTTAAATTGATTATTTAAAGTGCAAACAATGCAAGTTTGAATATGGAAAACAGTGAGCACAAAAATGGGCGGGGCCGTAAAACATTTGTTCATCTTGGCAGGTTCTCCGTTGACCTCAGGCCAAGATCCGCTGTGCTTGAACGCTGCGTGGTTATGAAAGCACTTTCCGCCACAGCTCTGAATTGATATGTTGCGCAAATTGGATTCTCTGCAACAAAAAAAAAAAGCTTTGTACCTGTGAAGTTGTTTACGTTGTGCTCACACTCCCAGCTCCTCTAAGTCAGAGTTTGGTAATAACACTTAATCTTCGGTGGTTTACTCTGCAGGTTTCTACCACATTAGCAGCAGCCGTGAAAGCTGCTCCACAACACACTTCTATTTCAAACAATTACTCCTGAACTAAAATACATGTAAAGCAGCGTGGGAAACTGCTGCTCCTTCTCGTTATGCAAAGCCTCGCAGGAGATAAGCCGTGACCGTTAACAAAACGGCAGGTTTCTAGAGCGCTACAGCTGGCCACAGGTTCAAACTGTCAACATCAAATGCGCACAAACCTGCTGTCTGTTGTGGATTTACACAGGAGCGCTGCCAGATATGAAGCGTAATTTTACTAACTGGCGGGTTGAGAGGCAGAGCGAGGACTATCCCAAATATGGAGGACTTTCATTCAGGATCTGTCGTCTCATAGCTCTCTAAAGCCCCCATCTTTGAGACTGAGAGTGTCTCATTACACATGCCTTGAGACAGGAAATGGATAGTGAGTGGTTGTGTTTTAAAGGTTACCTCAGGGAATACACCTGGGCAGGAGGAAAGGTTGCTCTCCGGGTTTGTAAAAAATCCACAAATCAGTTCTACTCAGTTGCAACATGAGCAATGAAGAGAGCCTCATAAAAGGTGGCTTGTTAGAGGAAAGAGTTTTAAAAACAACTTTACCTTTTAAATCTATTTCCAGCTTCCCCAAAGACTTCTCCACTTCGAAGAATCGTCAGGTACTGACATCTATTCCTTGACTGCACAAGCTATGGCAAGATACAATCAATGTGTGTCACATAAATGACTTACTGACATGTTATTCCTCATCTCTTTCTCTTTTTATAGTCTGGCATTTCTCTACTATGTCATCAATAGGAGACTGCATTTTCAAAAAGTCATTAAAGACCCTCTCCAGACATTTTTTACGACATTTAAAAATACTTTACAACCATGAACACAACCACAGCAAAAGTCAAACATCACAGTGAAGCAACACAAAGCAAAACACACTTTACTTTCTATTGATTTAATGCTGCTTGGATTGATGTGCAGGATCAATTTACAGTGTTTTAGGTCAAGAAAATAAGCGAGCAAACTTTGTTCTGGAAAACAAGTCGGCCAAAACTGGCTTTGGGTGGATTTAATTTCTTCGACATCTCGGCTTCAAAGGGGTGTCAGTCAACTGTTTGGTGCTTGGTGGCCATTTCAGAGGATCTGTGTGGGCTCGCCACAACGGTGTAAAGATATACAGTACAGTAAGGTCAAAAGGAAGAGGAGCGCTCGATTAACGAGCCAGTCTCCCTCCGCTGCTAGTCCAACCCCGACTGCAGGAGGGCCTGACTGCCAAGCAGCCTACATGGAGGGAAAAAGTGACTAAAAAAGGCCCGAGTTTTCCAGCAGGATCTGAGTGAAAGACCCAGACTCTGTCCAAAGCCGTGAAGGCATGAATGTGTTTCGGCGGAGGCCTGACGCATTCGCTCATTCACACGTCAAACAAGTTTCCCCTCAATGGAGGGCTCTTTCTTTGCCGGCTCTGATTCAGTGGAAATGCAAATGTTAAGGTCTTGCCCTGATTTGATGGAACTATTCATTTTGTCAGCTCGCCATCCCCTCCAAACCTCTGCACCACCACCGCCACCACCACCACCGCCGCCCCACACACACACCCTCACTGACGCTCAACAAATGCACCATGACGCTGTCACTCGCCCCACCACTCTCCAAAGCCAACCGGACATTTAACTGTCCGACTGGCTTTAGAAACACGCTATCGTCCCCTCACACCTGCACACACAGTCCGTCAGTTTACTGACTTAAATATCACGGAGCAAACATATAAACTGATTTCATCTAACCAAATTCTATTCTCTTGAACAAAGATCGTTTAACCTAATTTCAAGAAAATCAGCAAAACAAAATGCAAATAAATGCTCAGTAGGAGTTGGTTGATTGAGAACCAGTAGGTGGCGCCAGTTCTCCAGCTGGAAAACCATTGCACCACTGCAGAAGAAGAGGGCATATAAAGATGACATCCTTAAAAGAGCGCCTGTCGAACCTCAAATAGTGAAAATAATAATAATAATAATAATAATAATAATAATAATAATAATAATAATAATAATAATAATAATTTGCTGATATTATTTCTGTATTTTATCTTAAGTAGTAGTTTGAATGCAGGACTTTTACTTGGAATGGAGTATTTTCACACCTGGATTAGTACTTTTACTGAAGTAAAGATCTGAGTGCCTCCTCCACCATCGTGTCAATGAGCATTTCAAGCCGATGCTTCATCTGATGGAGGAACTCCGCCTGTTTTTCTCCTTTTTTTCTGTTTTTCTTTCTCACTAAAGCTTGCACTGATGGAAGCTCTGCCTCTAATAATCTGGCCAGGTTGGGTTTTGGAGGTCTTGTGTACCGGTCATGTGGAGGGTCTCAGTGGCTTTTAGAGAAACTTTAAGCCTCACATCACAATTCTTTCCTTTTCGCACTAAATGGTGCTTCATCATTTGCAGCTAAAAAGATTATCAGTCTGTTAAAGTGTTTTGGTTTTTCCTCGACATGTAGTTTCAGTGAGGTCAGGGCACAAGCTGTCTTATATTAATCTTTTGACTTCTATCCATCTCTACTTCCTGTTGAGCAAACTGGAAACCTGACTCTGAGAACAATGAATTCACACACACAAAAAGCACCAGGAAACTTGAGCTCAACACACATTACAGAACACACACATGTGAGCACACAACACACTCACAAAGCAGGCCCTAAAATCTGCTCCAGGGAGGACACTTGTCATCTCCACCGCACAGATTACAGGCTGTGAAACTCCTTATTTGGAGCGTGAGTGACTGATTGGAGGAGGCGCGATGAAGCCACATGTTGACAGCGCCAAATGAGGCAGGGCCACAGCAGGTTCATGCCATTAGTGCAGCAGAGTGTGTGAAGTGGACACACCCGCGTGCAGGTAGGTAAGCATTGCTTTTGTGGAGGGCCCTGGGGCTGCAGGGGACTCGCAGCCAATTAAAGGCTTTGCCAGGACAGGTAAATGACCCAGATTCTCACAACCTGGTGCAAGGTGTGGCAGCATTGGAGGGAAGAGATGGAAATTTGAGTTGAAGCCTCTACTAAACATGAATGGAAATCTGTCATTGCAGCATTAGTTAAGTGAATGAGTTGATTTTTTTTTTTTTTTTAAATTACGCTTACATAATGCCTGTCATACAGGTCAAAAGCAGAGAGGGGTAAACTTCTCATGTTGACTGAAATGAGGGGGCACGTAGGTTCATTTACTGTAAAACCATATGACTGTCCTACAAACTATTAAGCCGGTTATATTTTAAGCCAGCCTTTGACCCACTGCATAGAAAGCCCATCATAAAACAGCTTCCTTGACAAATCTTTAGATGCAGACTGATGACTCAGGGTCAACCTCTGTCCTCATGCCGTATGAACACATCTTAGTGTTGAAGATAATTTTTTGGTGAAAAAGAGCCATCATGTGGCCAAATGAAAGCACTGCAGCTTCAGAAATAATCTGCTTTATCTCTGCAAGAAGTGAATTTCTTTCTGTCCCTTCATCAGCCAATAAATTGATATGAGGAAAGTTTCATGCAAGCATTATATCCAAAAGGTGTTATTATCTAATACTGATGTCAATATTAATAATTAATATTTTATATGGGTTGATAAAACTTAAGATAACACAAAGAAAGGCAGTTCAATTGGAGGACAGATTAGAATGGATGTTTTTATCTGATAATGTCATGATAACACAAAATGGTTATATGGCACAAACAGCTTGCTGTCCATAAACATTTTAACAGCATGCTGGCACAATGACAAATAAATAAACAAACAAATAAAATAATTAAATCTGACATGCACACCATGTTTAACCCTTGCATCCATAGGTCAGCGGAGCCTACACTCGTGGCTCTATGGTGGGCAATGTTACTTGGGTCCAGTCTGAAATATCTAACGCTGACTGTAACTCTGCCTAATAGATGGAGTGTCATGAAATGTTATACTGTCATTCATGGTCCCCAGGGGATGAATCTTACTCTAGTGATGCCCTGACTTTTCATCAGGCACCACCATGTCCACTATTTTGACTTCAATACTTGCAAAACGTATAACATTAGCTTCAGCCTCAGCTCTAATGTTACTAACATGCAGGTTAGCTAACATGTTCAACTTCTATGGTAAACCATACAAGCTTATCAAAAGAACTATGCACATATTAGCATGCTAACGTTAGCATTTAGCTCAGCACCAAACAGAAGCTAGCATGACTGTTAGCCATGACTTACACTTAGCCATTAACATTAATCTTATTACTGTAATATCCATACAACTAAATCCCCACAATATCGCTCAAAATAGTCTGAACCCCACACCAGCAATATTTAAAGTTTCTTCAGAGTATCTTTCATTTCCACCATTACATTATTAAAGTTGGAATTCGGTCTTTCTCGTTTATGTTTCTTGGCTACTCAGCCACTAAGTTAAGGCAACGGTTGATCTACAACTACAGATGTTAGCTAAAAAAGCTAACTAGCCACAGTTAGCTTTCAGACTAACAACTGTTGCTAGCTAACCATAAAGGACGGTCATTTCTAGCCAGCGTACGCCTCTCGTGATATCACCTACGCGGGTAACCGTCACATTCACTATAATTAACCAGTGATGTTTGAAGGCCGTTCAGAAACACTTACCGCGGTCCTGACGACATTTTCAGAATCCTCAAAGACCCCTCTCACCATTAGGCTGAAAAAAATATTCCGTCCCTTGAAATGATAAACACTTAAAACCCGTTTTCAATGTTGCGCCATCCTGTCCAGGTAACCTGCAAACCGCCATCTTTGTTTTGATTGCGATATAGAAAAGTAACTTGGGAAACCTGTCAACAAAAACATGTTTAAATATATTTTGAAATGTTTAATTACCTATAAGAGAAAGTGGTGTTGCTCTGTGACCAAAAATATGAATAACACTTAAATGTGTCAAATGTAAAATGGTCTTAATATTAACAAGTTATTGTATGCAGTAAATAAAAGTTGTATGCGATTTACTTACATCAGTTAGCACTGATGCTAAGTGAATTCTTTACCTTATCACAACAGATCAGCATTAGTCATTTTAACAAGCTGCTCATCTAAGGATTCATGTGGTGTCAGCAGACAGAAAGGTTTCCAAAAACACTCATTTTATGGTCAAATAAATACATTTAATTTAAAGTGTAAAGTTTGATAAATCATACATGGATCAACAAATCAAAGTGAGTGATACAGTACAGTCATTTCACTAAAAACGTACATTTTTTATGAAAAAAAAAGAAAAGAGAAAAAAAAGCAACCATTACAGTACACGGGGCTAATAATCACATGGATAAAATCAGTTTGGAGGAGAAATTGAACATTTTTAGGCATGCAGCCTCAAGGTAAAAATACCAGAGCATCAGTTCAGTTTTAACATACTTTACATGCACGTACACATACAGAGAAGTCGTCTCTGTAAAACACTCCTTCTCACATATTGCAGAAAACACACTTCACTTTGCATTTTTGTGTGATTTGTCTCATCAAAGCAGTAGAATTGGATGAAAACATTAGCTGCATACCACTTCTCATAATGTAGTTTCATAGATTTTTAAGAGAAAAAGGTAACAGCCTTGAGCTTGATAATCATTGCTGGGTCAGAAGCCTCTATTGCTTTTAAGCCTGTTGATCGATGTAAGAAATAAAACATATGCATACCAAGTATTACATTCAAATAAAAAAAGTGATATCCTTCCATTTTTGGTCCTTATAAGAATTTTTTGTCCAAGCTTATGGAACCGTTTTCCAGGTGCAGTTTTCAGTTGATACACAAGGTGGCAGCAAATTATGTGTCATATGGAGCAGCTGCCTTTCCCCCTCAGGACTCACAGAGGGAAACCACTGCACGCCACTGCAGCCACAACGATGCAGTTAACACCTTTACATAGTCCAGGAGTGTTGGAGTGGAAACATGGATTTGGATCTTTTTTCCTCTTAGTTAAAATGGAGGGAAAGCTGGGTTTAACTATTGTCAGGACAAGCCTTGTGACAGAGTCTACAACATAAACGGTCCTCCTGAGGATCAACGATGAGGTTTCCATTTCCTGTATACTGTCAATCTTGCGATACCTTGGAATCACTGTGAAGAGCGACGTGTCTGACGTGTTTTATGCTTGACCCAGGAGCACCACATCCACCGACTCAGGCTGAAAACATAACCGTCAGCTCCTGTACGCATGAAGGTGAGAGTACCACGCTTGATCTCTCTGCTCACGTGATGCACACGGAGAGTAACACCACCAGAGGAAAGAAGCATTATTCTGTTTGTTTTCACCTGCTCGGAGAACCAAATGTCTGGACAAGACCGAGTAAGACGTGAGTGCTGTGAAGTTAAGACCACAATCCAGTTGTTGTTAATCTAATTCAATTTGTTTTAAGCATTTCAGACAAGTTCTTATTAACCAAATCAGTTCTAAGTGACTGATAATTCATTTCAGAAATAAACGAGGAGCAAATTCTGACATTTAACAATTAATTAATCACCACAATCTGCTGCATATTTCCTGCTCTTCACTTCACATACTTGTCAAATGAACTGTGATGTAAATAAGGAGAAAGGTCGTGAAAATGTGGTGGAAACCCAAAGACAGACAACGCGTTCTGATGGACAAGACTTGTGAATGTGACGCCTTTTCAGTTCATTCTGTGTTACTCACTATTGACGACTGCTGTCACACAGCAGTATTTTATCAATGAACAAACACCCTTTTGATCGTGTGGCAGCAGAAAAACAACTAAAACATTGTCTCACAGGTAGAATGACTTTCACTTTCCGGTGAATGACAGTTAAGAAAAGAGGCTCGTGTGATCTCGGCGGGTCTGAGACGACATTAAACCACATGAAATGGACATGCACACAGCGAGTCATGAGAAGGTTTTCACAAAAACTAAAAAGCAAATTACCAAGAGGTCTAGTGCTTTATGCTGCTGCTCCTGACTCATAATCGTCACCATCAGTGGAAAAGCACCCCTGCTATTATTGTAAATGGTCTGCATTTGTTTAGCGCCTGAAAATGCTTCACATTAGCATGCGCGCACACACACACACACTCACACACACATTCATACGGCGATGGCGGAGAAGCTGCCATGCAAGGCCATGATCTGCTCACCAGGAGCAGTTTGGGGTTCGGTGTCTTGCTCAAGGACACTTCAACATGCTGTCAGGAGGAGAAAACCGGGACCCGACCGTGATAAGCGGCGGTCCGGCTCTGCTGCCTGAGCCCCCCCGCCCCCGTCCCCCCCCCCCGTCCCCCCGTCCCCCCGTCCCTGCACACAAGCAGCAGACTGCCCAAAGAGACGTTCAGTGTGACTGCTGAACGAGATCCGTAGAAATGTAGATTATATTGGAAGACAACTTTTTTCATGCACTTTTTTTTTCCAGGAATTGTGGGTATTCACTAACTGCAGATCAACATTCTTTATGATGTAGGCTGACACATGGAGCACTGCCTCATGGTGGACAGGTTGTTCTTAAAGAGCTTCTTGTAGCTACATTACTACAGTACTTTGAATAATACTAAAGGACAATATGTACATTTTAAAAAGAACAGCTGTAGTAGCTACTTTTTGTTTTGATTTCTATGCAGCAAGTTCTCTGCTTTCAAGAAAACAGAAATATTGTTCTTGAATTTGTTCCTTTGCAGGGTGACAACACTCTTTTTTGCACATAATTTTTTTAATCCCGAGTTCTTGCAGTCTGTGGGACAGGAGATACCCTCATCTCCTGAAGGTCAACCCCACGTGGAAATGGGTAGGGGCGTTATGAGATGCAGCAAACACAGCAGCGTGGAGGTGTTGTGCCTCTGTTGACGGGAGAGAGCACAGTGAGTGATTTGGACATCTGAAGTCCCAGTTAGGTTTTGTTGTCTGGCTGTTCTGATACTCTGTACACCTCTGCACACCAGCCCAGTCTGTTTGCCCCCCCCTCCCCCGATACAGTTAGGGGGCAGGACTGCTTATGGAAAGTGGCTGAGGAAAGTAGAGGAGGTGTAGCAGGGCAATTGGGCTGGTTTCAGATTGTGTCCTTCCTTCGTTCATTCTCCTTTAAGATAGCCGTTAGCGTCATTTCCCATCCCTCTGCTCCTCTCCCTCCTCCTCCCACCCCCAACAGTTCCTCCTGCCCCTCTTCCGCCCCCAGCATCCAACCGGTGGTTTGACCAACCGTCCTCGGGCCCCTCGTGGAAGCGCAGCCGCAGAGTTTTGCGGATGACCAAGCGCTCCACGATGAAGGAGGCGCAGAACCAGGGCACGGCGTACTCGGCCGTGATCAGTCCCATGAAGTTGTAGCGGAACTCGGAGTAGTCCCAGGGGCAGGCGTTGAACTGGCGCAGCAGCAGCCCCGTGCCAAACTCCCACAGGTACGTCCATAAAGTGTAAATGATGCAGCGCAGCAGCACCGGGCAGCGGCCGCGCAGCTTCAGGTACATCCGCTCCACGATGAGGATGCAGGTGCCGTAGATGAAGAGCGCCCACACACTGGTCACGCCGGGGAACTTCCAGTTGTAGTTCACCACAAACTCCCAGGCGGCTGTGAACATGACCTCGCAGAAGTAGCCATGGATGGCGTAGAGGTACCAGCGCGACAGCGCCGTCAGAGGTACCGGAGCCTCCGAGGTTTCCAAGGTCACCATCCTTCCTCTTGTTTTCACACAAATCTTCTGTCTGTGCTGATGAGGTCTCAGGTCTGAGGAGGAAGGAGGAGAGAAAGACGTAAGAAATGGACAAAGAGGCAACAAGGTCGTCAGACTTTTAATGAAAGCAAAGCCACAGACGTTTAAAGCCATTTAATGTGCTTATAGTCAGTAATTAATTCTCTATACAGTGGTTTTCAGTGGCGGACTCTGCACAAGGGATTCACAGGAAAGGAAATGAGCGCATAATCCATCTGAATTATATTTCACTGATATCAGCCATCAAACCAAACAGCCTGCTGCTGCTTCACATTAAAAGTACTCCACTGGCCAAACACGGGGTGACTTTTATTGTGAAGAAGCCACAGAAAAGATAATACATACGTCACTGCTGTTGGTGCAAACCATGACTGTTCATCACAATATATTTGAGTTGTGAGTTTTAAATATTTCAGTGAGTACTGGATGAAAAAAACCCTGCTGCCTGGTGAGAAGCTGCAGGTGATGCTCTGCACACCTACAACTTAGCAAGTAATGAGCTCTTTTTACTGTGTCCTGCTGTTGCGTGGAAAACTTCTTGCACAAAATCATCACGGCTGTGATTTTTTTGGCTGCACTGTAAACAGATAGGATGACTAGTTCAGTCTATATTTTGACAAATACTGGTCAGCCTCTGTCTTGATGAGTGTGTTTAATTAGGATCTAATCCTACACAGACGCGGCTGCACACGATTCGCCTGACCAAAGCATTTCCAGTAGGCAAGATACAGTCACAGAGAGGGGCACGAATAGCTCTTCTTAGCTACTTTCTATTCTGTTCTTAACACCAAAATCCACTCAGAATCAGTCCCCAAAAGGAGAAAGAAGAAATTCTAACATTTACGACTCAACAGCCCAGAAGCTCCTCACACGTCAAACAGGGTGTCGAGGTCTCGGTGACCCAGCTTGTACAACACAAGACTTCAACCCTGATCCCGATCCAGCAGTTCACACACATTCATACATTTTCCACCACAACATGTAGCAGTTGCATTCTTCTGTCTGAAAGCTGCTCACTGAGAGTCTGCTGTTAACCCACACTTGGTGTTATGACCACTAACCACGGGTGTTGCCAAATCAATCCCAGCTGAAATCTCAAGGATTACAACTTTAATTACAAATGGTGCCAAGCCGAAGTTCAATTAAGGACACAGCAGTGAAGGTCTGAGCTGGAGAGGGCTGAAATTAGAGACAGCAGGACAACGGAGCACTTCAGCTCTACGGCCTTCCCTCGGTCGATGCTATTTACTGACTGACTGAGGGGGTTTCTTATGTAAGGTATAGCTTTATCATCTGACTGCCTACATCATGTGCTCTTTTTCCAAATCCCGCAGCTTGACGCACGCTGGCTTTGGTATCAGGTGTCATGAGGCCCACGCAGGGTTGGATGATCCTCTATTCTATTTATCACACCGCAAGTCTGACGAGAAACACTGACGGCGAACAGCATCACACCGAGGAGTTCAAAGACCGCATAGCCGAGAAGGCCACTGAGAGTATATCTTCTACTATACAATGCCTCCAGAGGAAACGGTGTCATAACAGCAGCCATTATACAATGGATCATAACCGATCTGTAAAATACAAGCTCACAGAGAGGTTAGGAGTACAAAAGCCTGTTTGAAGAACAAAAGCCGATTTTTTGGCTCTTTTTGTCTTCAAAGGCTGGCTGGGACCCAGAGTGGGCCCATGGGGATTAGCACATTTCCCAAACAAGGAACAAGGGTTTCATGTGAGGAACTGGGCCACAGCGATGGACCAACTGACCTCCCTAAACCCTTTATACCATCTTTTCACTGCCTGCCTGGGAAAGTCTCCCTCGCTTCTCATCTATTCAAGCAGGCCTGCGTCACACAGTGTTTTGCATTCAGATTTTGAGCATCATGCTTTGACCTGCTGAGAGGGCTAAGCACAGAAAAATGGCTCTATCACCTCAAAACATCTCAAATTAGATGTTAATCATAGCAACAGGCCACTCCACTGTGAAAAACATCCATACAAGAAAGTGTAAGGGAATAATTCAACATTTTTGGAAATACGCTTATTTGCTTTCTTGCTGAGTTAGATGAGAAGATCGATACCTGTTAGCTTAGCTTAGCTTAGCTTAGCCTAGCAGAAAGACTGGAAACAGGGAAACAGTTAGGATTGGTCAGATGGTATTACATCAAGCAGAACCTCTAAAGATAACTAATTAGCATGCTAAATATTCCAACAATGACAACTAAACATACATAAACAAGAGTTTTTGAGATGCTGATAGGAGGATTTTGTTAATTTTGGACAGAGCCGAACTGTTTCTGGTTCCCGGTTGCAGCCTTAAATTTAGACAGATCTGAGGCATTTGTTTAACTAAATAATCATTGGTCTGTTTCAAAGCGCTCTCTCTGTTTGCTACCAGGTGTTACCGCACCCCCATCTCTCACCCAAGAGTCACATGCCTTCGTTCTGCCCATTCGCTTCTCTCTTTTCACAATTCAATTCCCCCCGCTCTCTTTGCCTTCGCCTGCACACACACCTCTTGTTCAGCGCTCACATGCCCGCTAAACTGCTAATGATGACAAACTTGGAATGCAATAATCAGCCATGCAACAGTCAAACAGCCACACGGCCTGCAGATAAACACAAAGGTAGAAGGAGGCACGGCCGAGATATTTCACCAAATCTATATGTGTGTTGGATGTTGATAGTCTTTTCATCTTTGGGATACACACAATGAATATCTTTTGGAAAGATTTCGGTTTCTGTTCGAAAACCATAAATAAGTATCTCATGTTCTCAGCACCTCTTGTTTGTATACCAGAGACATCAGGATTATCATAATGGCTGCCTGAGAAGTTTGGCAGCCTCTCTCTGTCTTTACAATGTATTTTACACTGTCAACACCAGCGGTCAGATTACCAGAAATCCCTCAGACTGTTTACTGTGCACAGATCTGTTTGTGTCACGAAACAGCAGACAACAGGTGTGTGGATTCTTGCAAAGGCAGATGATGCGAGTGACTGAACGGCTACTTTTAACACATTTATTCTTTAACAAAGTGAACACGGGGAAGTTGAAACCGAAGAGCAAATTCCTCTTCGCTACTGAAATGAGCGAGGTGTGAAATGCACACAAACGCCGCCTTTATCAGCTGCGGTTATGGTTGCTGAGAGGTTAGCAGCCTAGCCTTGTATTCACGCCTGATAAATGTACATTTACACTCAGATTAGTCATTTGATATCATGCTACTATCATTAAGAAGTAGAATCAACAGTGTATGGCTCCTTTTAATTAGCTGATCTGACTGTTTTCCTTTGCTTTGCAGCATGAACCCTGACTGACTCTAACAGTCATGAGGTTGAACATTAACACGGGACAAGCCACATGAATTGTTACCTGACTATTTTGCTGCTTACTCTATTTTGGGGCATTTTTTCCCTTTATTAGACAGGATGCAGTTGTAGCTGACAGCAAATTTAGGGGAGAAATACCCAGGATGACATACAACACAAGTCCCTTCAGACTCAAACCAGGGTTGCTGTGATTTCATGGTCAGACTCTTCAAACCCTGAGCTGCCAGAACGCGCCCACTTACCCTTTCTGTGTGCGTATTTAGGCATATTTATTGACTTGTTGCCTCAGCGTGACACAGTTCACACACTGGGTGCTATTTGATTCTGCTGCTGTTGTTGTTGCAGCTGTCGTAGGATATCGCCCACCAACCCACCACCCCGCCAGCTCTCCCATTGGCCCAAAATATCGATCGGCAAGGTTCCTGCCAGCTCTTGCTGCGGCAACCCGCTTCGCCGTTGCACTCTATTGAACCCCACTACAGGACATCACAGCGCGATGGAGATCAGAATGGCAAATGCGATAGAGCTGCCTGCTTTGTAAACCTCTCGATGACCACGGGGAGACACAACGCAGGCAGGGTGCCGTCTGAACTGAAAGGGAGGGAAGTTTAACCATGGAGGTTTGTCTGAGGACGCAGAGGGAAGACACCGGCTGAGTGTGAGCTTGTAAATGAAACAGAAAGGGAACAAGCATTGAACAGAGGGTTCTGGTTAAAAACAAGGCTGAGGGGTCTGTCAGATAGACACTGCGATGACAAACAGAGAGGAGCGTGACGAAAAGACAACGATACGGGAGTCAGCCAAGGTTGAATTCTACAAAAAAGACAAAAACAAAGAGGCGCCTTCGCTGCGATGACAGCTTACTGACAGCTGTGAACTCTGACACCATGATTAAATCAGAAAGCGAACCCATTGCTGACCCCTCATCACGACATAATCCCTGTTCATGTTCTGTGGCTCCCTGGCTGTGGCACAGAGCCCAGGCCTATGCAGACTTCTGGAAGGTCACTTTGGGAGGCTGCGGCGTAGCGTATAGAAACCAGCAGCATCCAATGCAGTTAGGTTCCAGTGACCAAGGTGACCTTATCACCGCGTCATCACCGGTGATGGAAACAACAGCTGCCAGAAACATGCCCTTGTAGAAGCATCTGTTCTCACAGATTTCTGTTTTCTAGCGTATTTTCCACTGACAAGCCGACAGGACGGCCCAGAAACAATTAGACAAAAATGATGTACTCATGCAGTGCCGCTAACCTGAAACCTGCACAGACAGGTTTAAATCTTCCTGAGTCTGCACTAATTGATCCTGATCAAATGTGCTTCTCTGTGTGTGTGATGAAGAAGAGGAAGGACGGACAGAGCAAGCGTTGGGGGTGAGGGAGCAGGAAAACTTTACGAGGCAGCACAAAAAAACAAAAAAAAAAGAGGAACCCCGATCAATCAAACAGACAGCTCAATTACCCCTGAAACTGCAAGCTGGCTCTGACCAGCATCACATCTGCATCTGGAGCAGGTCTCACCAAACAGAGCTGAAACACCCCTCAAAGACGTAATGCGCTTTGTTTGAAGTGTCATTTATAAAAAAATGTTTCTGTTTTGATCGAACACCAGCCGCAATAATCATTAAAATGCGAGGACAGCAGCGCACACTTTCCTTCAAACACACATGAAGTGATGAAACCTTAATAATCATTCTGGCCAAACACGGCAAGAAGGAGAGCTTGTAAAGTTCTGATGGCGGAGAAATTAGATTTCCAAGTTGTAATTTGTAGTTTGGTTTTATTGTCCTTTTGGAAAACCCTCTTTGTGTCAGTGGCAGCTGTCAGATAAATACAAGCACAACAGGAAAGACTTAAAAACCAGATAAACAACAACATCACCACCAATCAGGAATGGAGTCCAATGCAACTGACACAAGCGTCATATCACCAGGATTTGTTTGACACAGCTAACAGAGCCCATCCAGAGTCCAGGTTACCATAAGAGGAGAAGAAGAGGAAGAAGAAGAAGAAGAAGAAGAAGAAGAAGAAGAAGAAGAAGAAGAAGAAGAAGAAGAATCCTTTATTAATCACTACACACAACATGCTGAGTTACAGAGTCTGAAACTGCACATGCCATGCTTAGGTGAAATTATTTCTCCGCTTTTATCCCATCCTGGTGAGTCCTTCCTCCATGGCAGACCAGGAGCGGTGGGCTGCCAGCCAACAGCAGTGCCTGCTGCCCTTTAACGGGCCTTTCTGTGTGGCATGTTGTTTGTTGTTTGCATGTTCTCCCCGTGTTCACCTGGGGTTTCCTCCTTAAAAAAAACCCACTAAAAACATGCAAGAAGATCACCACCTGACCAATGGTGACGAGAAAGGAACTGGATCCCCGGGCGCCGGTCGGCTGGCAGCCCACCACTTCTGGTCTGCCGCGGAGGAAGGACTCACCAGGATGGGTCAAATGCAGGGGAATAATTTCACTGAAGCATGTGCATGACGTGTTGTTTGTTCTTCAAAAAAGCATGGAATGTGCATGTGTGTGATTAATAAATTAAAGTTCTTCTTCTTCTACTTCTTCTACTTATTGAGTCAGCTGTATTTTAGAAGATAAGGATGGATTTGAGGATCAGCTGGTCCACAGAGGAGGTTCAGGCACTCCTTGAGATGAAGAACATCAACGGCTCGATCAGAGAAGACATACAGAGAAGAAGATAACTTCAACAAAGCAAGTTTCTTCAAAAACACTTTTCGCTCATTTCACACACACGTGATAAACAAAAGACTTGACGCTGCCAGTTGCAGGGTTTCAAACTAGCACACCTCTGCCTCCAGCCTCCACACCATCCGCCCTAAATCCGTAACTTCCCCGAGAGACACATTCAAGTTTCTGGGTATCACAAACGAGCACGGCTTGAGATAAAGCTGGAGAGACGCCATGAGGACTGAGACTAAAAGCCTGCACAGCCAACAGAGGCTCATATAACTTTATAGTGGCCATCCTTTTATATCGGTGAGGTGAAAGCCTGAACAAAACAAGCAGAGTGGTGGAGGAGGAGGGCTCCACGTAAACAGAGCGGTGGGAGCTGCACTCTGAAGGGCTCACATCCAAACGGCTCTATTGATTTGGAAGAAATAGAAGCTGAGGTTCATAACTCTGTCCCTCACATTGTACATGTTAAAGTTGCTATGACTATGACTCTGAGTTATTGCGTACTAATAAATATATGTTCTGAAAACATCACAATATTTGACGATATGTCAGCATCTTCCAGTGCTAGTTAGCATCTGGTTATTCGTCTATAAAAAGAATTATATTAATATACTTCTATTGTGATATACGATTAAGTGTACCACGGCATATCATAATATATAGTTTTACTTGTGCGGCATAAAGGAAAACAACTTGTATTTCACTGTGCAAGCCTGTGCTTCAGAATGACAACTCGACACTGTTTCAATTTTTAAGTTATCTTTCAAACAATAAAAATACTGAACTTAAATACTGTTTCTCTCAGGAACAACGTATAACAACCAACAATATAAAAAGTGAATGAGTTCGTTGGGATATGAATGAAACTGAAGCGGGAGATGAATCACATGGGGACTCAGAATCAGCCAATACCCTGACTGTAGGTATTAGAAAGAGGAGGAAAAAGCGTGATTGCTACAGCTCTAAACCGTCTGACATGCACTTTTGATGGAGCACACTGGCAGCTTCAGGTGTCACTTCAGGGGTCACATTAAGAAGTCAGAGCCCCTCTTGTCCCTGTACAATCTGATGGTACAGCGTGGAGTCTGCTCTCTCATCAGTGTGGTGCTTTGTCTTCAGGACCAAGAGCACACCGTGTTACTGTCTCCTCTGACTGTTAATCTGAAAGCTGCTGGAAGGTCCTCTGTTGTACCTCGTCTTCTCTGTAATTTACTCTCTGCCTATCTCTGAACCATCCAGTAAATATCCCTAAAATCACCTTTAACCAAACAGACTTTTCCAGATCAAACCCTGTCTGAAAGTGTCTTCTCACTCTTCCCCTCTCTCATCCCCCTTTTACTCCCCCACACTCTCACGACAACTCTTGAGCTCTTTGCAGTTTAATAAAAGACCCTAAGACATGGGAGCTAAGCCCCCTGTCCTGAATAGCATGTGGGTCATGCCCTGTAGATTAGAAATCTTGGAGCTGCTACAGAGAAAGCAGGAGATTTACTGACATGGTCATCATGGTGCTGTGGAGGGTAATGCCTCTAATGGGGGGATGCACGCGCATGTTAATCTGTTATCAGACAAAGAAGCTTTATAATCAATCACTGACAATGCATAATTGATGCTGGCTGCTCTGCGAAGGTTTCAGGGACAAAGATCTTTGAAAAACAAAAGAGGTTTTCAGCTAAACTGTCACCTGCTTGGAACAAAGTGAAACGTTTAGCATCCTGTTTTGTGTTTTTGTGTGTTGAGAGTTTTACATAATTCAATAATATATCAGCCAATATTCACATGTCACTTTTTTAATGAACAAGCACAAGGACTGAACTGTGACCAAGACATGTGCGAGAAGACACATTTTTCTGTTAAAAAACAAACTTGTCAGTGTCTCTGGTGAACAATTTAATGTTGACACTCTCTCGAAATGACCTGACACATATATTCGGCGTATCAACACTGCAATTTCCAGGCCATTATTAGCTAGCGTGTGCATGCCAATACAAGCCGACACTGGTCAGGCTCTATGGTGTTTGCTAGTTGTTTTGCTGTCATTTAAAACCTGACTTTGTGTGCTTTGTATATTTCCTTAAATGTTCATGTTAGTGTCTTCACTGTGGAACATTTTGTTCCCGGGCTGTGCAGAAATAAAGTGTTGTCATTACTGTGACTTGGTTTCAACATACCTCCCTCACAGGGGACATCAGGATTGGGAAAGTCACTTACTCGCCTCAACAATGACTATTTGTGTGCCTTTGTTTTCTAATTGGGCAGCACCTACTGGAGGTCATCAGCACATGAACAACAAGTCTTTTGTTAAAGAATCTTTAAAGTGACACTGAAGGAATCAGCAGCCTTTAGCAGTGGAGCGCCCTTCAAAGCAGCTGCGAAACACAAAACTCGACTTCCTCCTTAAAAGCCTATTAAAAGACCACAAAAGCCACAGAAACAATCGCAATCTGATAACTCTGTCGTAGATAACAGGCTGCTGACCTATTAACCTTATAAACAGTGCTTGTAAAGGCCTACTTTTATACTGAACTGAACGTGACACCTTGGACCAGAAATAGACTGAGCGTACCACTGACCTGAAGACGGTCAGAATCACAGCTGAACGTCGCAGATGTATGAACCGTGCTGCGTTTACTTACTGATGTACGTACTGAGGTGCAGCGATGCCACCGCTTAGCCGAGGACAAACGTGAACAAGCTGCACAGTCAGCGACTACGAATCTTTGATGTGTGAACTCCACCTCCATCCTCGCTCACACTCAGGAACATTTTGGTTCTCGACAATGACCTTTTCTACGCCTTTAACCTCCACGTGCCCAGCATCCCCTGTATGGTCTGCTAAAATAAGAAGCAGGAACTGAAAAACCTGCATAAGTGCATTATGACAGGCAGTAAGCGTGCACTAAATATTACAGTAATTTAGACCACAACGCTGAGGTGGGCTGAATGTTGTTTTTTTCTCATTTTGGGATTCCTTGCTGTGAAGGTTGGTGTGTGGGTTACAAAAAATGTCAATGCAGGCAGTGTGAGGCTGGGGGGGGGGGATATAGGCTACAGAAGGGATTATCTCACCCCAAATGATAGTGAACTGCAGGCCTTATATGGAATAAATCGATGAGGGATTTTGGAAATCCAAAACCCACAGCCTTATAAAGCAGCATTTTTCTGCAGAAGGCATCCGACAATGTGACCATGCTGAAGAAATGAAATTATGACAGCGATGGATCGGCTCTTGTGCATGAACTCCAGGGGTTGTAATTACGCTAGACGACCAAAGTCATCTTATTTTGTCCCTGGAAACTACGGGCCAGTGCGCAGGCCCGGCTGCTGGGACTCCGCTGCAGCATCACGCGTCCTTCCCACTGAGCAGTGCGGTACGGTTATCTGCAAGTACTAATAAAAAAAAGCACCCTGGAATTTGACGAAGGGGACTTGGAAACAGTTTTATCCCGTCCAAAGCATCACTGACATCCACAATACTCGAATCGAGACAATAAAACACCTCTAGAGTCTTCTTTCTGAGCTTACATCGCCAGTCCTTTCCGTATTTGAACAGGTGTAACAGCACAACTGTGCATCAAAAGCACGCCGAATGAAGAGGAACGCATCCTGGTTTATAACAAAATGTGCAGCTGTTTACTTCGCATTAATTGCGGTGCACTGAACACTGAAAACGCGCTTGCACAGCTGCCAACTTGCAAGCAAACACTGATTAAAAAGGTAACAGAACGCAATGTCCAGTCTAAGGCTGGGTTAAAGGCGAGAACCAGCACATTTCAATGCCCCAAAGCGCCACACACACGTATGCTGTCCCCATGAATAACCATGCTTCCTGAATCCGAACATGCTGGCTCCATGTCGCTGAGCAGTCGGCTCCAGGAAACGGACATGAATCATCCTCAGTGCGGGTTTTTTGTCTTACCTTCAGATGGAGCTCTGCGGTATCTCTCTCAGCACACAGGCCGGCGGATAGAACACATCACCCGGCGAGGTTGTGCAGGATGTAGCGGTGGCCGTCTGAGGCTCGTCTGTTGTCCCCGGCGTCTCCTCCACGGTGTCTCTGCTCTCCGATTGGAAATTGACACATTTTACTTCCACTGCAGCAGCAGGAGCAGCAGCAGCACATGCTCAGACAGACTCACGCACTTCTTGCATCTTTGGTTAACTCTTTCTTCACCGCAGCCCAGTGGGCAGACCTCCAGACCGGCGGTTACTTGACTGGAGGGCGTATAAGTCATTGAGTGGACCTGAAGGATGGCACACAGGCTTACCGTGAACACACAGTGGAGAATGCATAACTCGCAGTAACACTTTACCTAAACTCCATAAAGCTGTAAGCAGATGTAAAGACATTTATAACAGTTGTGACAACATGAGACAACACATCTGTTCCTTCAATATGAACCTAACGGTAACGAACACTGCTAGCTAGCTTAGCTTACCACAAAGACTGGAAACAGGAGTTAGCCTCCGTCCAGAATCCGCCTACTAGCAATCCCAAAGCGCACTCAATAGCACGTTGTATTTTGTCTGTTGAATACGTACAAGAATAAAATGTAAAATTGACCATTTGAAACAACAAATTGTCAGTTTTACACTATGAGCGCTTATTTTTGGGTTGCCAAATATCCAGCGGTTTTCCCCGGTTCCAGCTACGTAAACTAAGCTAACAGACTGCTAGCTGTAGCTTCATATTGAATGGACAATTATGAGAGCTGTATTAATTTCCTCTATCTTCTCATCTAACACATAACTTTTTATTAAATAAAATATTTAAGCTCAAAAGACAACAGCATGGCGTAATTGTAGGTACTATAACATAAAGAAACTCATATAGTCAAAGCTGAGTCAAATCCAATTAAAGCTAACGTTAGCTGGTGAGATAGCCACGGCTAGCGTTGGCTAAATCTAAATTTGGGCCTACGTACTTTCTCTCCCTGGCTTTTTTGTGTAATTGAAATATAGCATCGATAATGAATGAGCAACTTGGTAATTTAGTTTGGTATCTGACTAAATGAGGTTGTAGCCAAATCCAGTTACCGCCATAAAGACAGTCAAACTCGTCCTGCTGAAAGCTAGCCTAGCCGAGCCTAGTAATGGCTGCCAATGTCTCAGCATTTGCCAGATTGAATTCAGTTTGGCCGAGCTGCTTTCATGTTAGATATCTCATATATTGTTTTCAATACATACATTTCATATTAAGAAATGGTAAAGGAACGGTGCATTTGCAGGTGCGTCTGCTTTACATATTAGCCAAATACAGAATAAAAGTAGCAGAAAACATGTTAAAAGTGGATAACATTGTGCAAACATCCCAGAGTGACATAGAATTTCACCTGGTTGTAAAATATTTTCCTCTAAGAGCTCAAAACAAGTAAGGTGAGGTAATTACTGCCCTCATTCAAATTGTTTGCTGTAGGTGTGTGGAGTCATTGTTTTGCTTACAGTATGCCAAAATGTGATACTACCTTGAATTTCTAGTTAAAACACATTCAATTCTCAGAAAGCATACATAATACACAAACAGGTGCATCATTTCTAAACACTTGTTTTTTGGAGTTTGAATAGGTGTAAACCTTCACACATACATAGAAACACAAGAACAGGTGACACCAGCACCAATAATAATGTCTTGTCTGATTTAGGAGTGGTGTTTTTAGGTGTGCAGCAGCCTGAAACTCATACACCATTATCAGTGTCATAAATGTCAATGACGGCACTATAGTTTAATCTCAAACTGTTTCCTTTAGCAAAGTAAGGGCATGTGGTGGTGTCACCATGTGTGGCAGAAAGAACTGCTTTAATCATTTACAAACAAGTGCTGAGCTAATGACTCCCATCAGCTATTACAGGAAGTCCGTCAACTAATAAAATGTCTTCCTGTTAACTTGTTAAAATTTATTCTTGAGTCATGGACTGTGACAGACACCATTACATTCTACCAAAACTAAAACCTAAAAGTTTAATATTTTATTAATAAGCAACAAAACGCACCTTTTGATGGATTCAGCGCACCTGAGGATTTTTGCTGCTGCTGCCTTACTTGGTCTGGTAGATAATGTTACCTCGATACGGCAGAAGCTTTCTGCCATTGTCAGTAAGTCTTTGAACAGCTCCAATGAAAACCTTGAAGGCCAGACTCCAAACTTACCTGTTCTCTGTTCTGTTTTGAACTAAATGTTTGTTCTTCCATTGTTTTCATTGCCTTTTGTAAGGCGTTGAACTCTACCACTCCCAGTGGAATACTGGCCTCCCACTCACTGTTTAATTAAGTGAAGCTTGTACACGAACCGACTGGTCGATTTCACTGTGAGTCAACATATGAATAACCCTGGTCCTTATAAACCAAATCAGCTGTCAGGCATGGGTGTAATCCCTCTTTTCATGCTGTAACAGCGATCCAAGAAACACCCGAGCACCACTTTTGGTTGTGTCCCACTCTCCCTGATGCTGAGTTCACTCAACAATAGTTAAAGTTACTTTGACAAAATCTTTGTTGTTGCTCTTAATCAATTTTCGCTTTCATTATTTATTAGTTATGAGGCTGTTAACATTGTTTTCTCTGCAGATATATCTTAATTTTTAAGTCATCCTGGTTATTCTGAAGGATGTGCAATGTGTCCATTATGTCCGTGGTAGCACAGTGGAATGGTGGCGACACTGTTGCCTCACAGCTAGAAGGTCCCGGGTTCGAGCCTCGCTGTGGGTGCTGGGGGGCATGTCCTCCACCATGCCTCCGTTGCCTGCTGCTCGAGGAAAGAAGCCTTTCTGCGTGGAGTTTGCATGTTCACCTGGGGTTTCCTCCTTAAAAAAAACCCACAAAAAACATGCAAGAAGATCACCACCTGACCAATGGTGACGAACAGGAACTGGGTCCCCGGGCACTGGTCGGATGGCAGCCCACCACTCCTGGCCTGCCGCGGAGGAAGGACGACCAGGATAGGATAAATGTGGAGGACAAGTTTCACCAGTTGCATGTCGTGTGTGCATGAAAAAATTGTGTGACACATAAAGGGGATTGTCCCTCCGATTCTTCATATTTGAAGCTGATGGAGACTTTGAGAGGGACATAACTGCAAGGTTTTGGCCCAGGACTGAAATGGTTACATAAACGTGGCCAAGTTCAACTTTTCTGCTCACTTGCTCACTTTCATGCTCTTTTAATTCCAGTGCAGTCAGCCCATCACACCTGTTGGTTTAATAGTTAAGACAAAAAATATGCTAAGTGTTTGTGGGAATGCTACCAGGGATCCACCAGTAATTGAGGCCTGTTGATCTTTTTTGTGGAAGAAGTTGGATTTAGACAAAATGTTCACTATCCAAGGACCATCAGCTGCACTGGTGTCACATTCACACAGTGCAGTCAAAATAAAGGAAACCACAGTAGAGTTCAGTGACAACACAGAGCTGTACTGGTTTCTGTGCAGCTGGAGATTCATTACTGGTACGCAAAGAAAAAAAGCCACTTTGGGTAAAATGATTACACTTGATGATGTATGATAACGTAACTCAGGATGTGACCGAAATATTGACTCATTCTTTCCATTTAAGAGGTCCTCAATGAGACATGAATGGTCGCTCGGTGATCCGAAGCACACTGTAATTACGTTATCTGTACGCTCACTCACCGACATGATTTCAGCTGGACATTAATGGCACACAGTAAAATACTTAACGGACGCCGTTTTCCTCAGAGTCTCATAAAGACGGGAGGGGCGCTCACTCAAATTATTATATTAGAAATCAGCATCGACCTCGTCCTGCAGAAATAACAGCTTGGACTCTCAGTCCATGATGAGTAGGAGTTGTACCAGCAGATATATATGAAGTGTGAGTGCAAACAGTCTCAGACAGAGAAAGAGCTCAGTGACCTCCAGTCAGACAACACTGCAGTGGCTTCACGACCAAACTCTAATGGCAGCCAAAGCCAGGACTGTAATCTTCTTGAAATTAGCGATGCAGATGCGGTTTCTTAACGTACAATCCGACCGAGCTTGAGATGATCTGAAAGGAAAACTGAGAGGAACTGCTCAGTTACATGTAGTACGTGCACAGCTGGTGGAGGACTCGCAATACTTAATAAAACATGTCAGCGGCAGTGGAGGAGGAAGTTTTCAGATCCTTTACTTAAGTAAAAGTGCTATTACCACAGTGTAAAAATACACTCAGATGTAAAAGTCCTTGCTGTAGATGTTTAAGGCTGAGCTCATTTTAACTACTTTATATACTGCTGAGTAGTTTAAACTAGAGCAGTGCATCATATTCTATAAGATCATCATATGTTTGTCCTGTCAGTGTCCTGTGAGAACCACGTACCTCTAAAAAGTCAGCTGTTCATGAGAATTTTCCAGCTGGTCAAAGAGGATTTTTACAAAAAGTTTATTTAGCTTAAGAAGGAGCAGAGTTTTATCAAGCCGTAGAGGAACACTTAATCCTTCACTTCATCAGAAACACTCAAATTTAGAAGCACCAAATTTGGCGATACATGGTTTTCACTTGACAGGAAGTAACTGGTACAAACGTAGCAAAAGTACATTTACCTCTGAGATGCAGAGGAGCAGAAGTATAAAGCTGTTTGTTTAACTTCAGCTGTAACATGTTTGACTGATTTGTATTTTTAAATCTTTTCTTATGGCTGGGTCTTTTATTCTATCCTCTGTTTGCTTTATTGTACTGAATCTTTCCCACATAAAAAAAACTCTGTTTTAAAAAGTACATCAAAATAATGTGACGAGTTTAGACTCTTTATAGTTTCCCTTTAACCACAATGTTTGGTAATTTCAGGGATGATGGAGGAAAAGACCTGAACATCGTCATTATGATGGAGAAAGCGTCTATATTTACAGACATCAATTAAACACTGAACGTTTCTAAGTGTTTTTTAAGTATCGTTGGGTTCTAAAAAAAAAAGGATTTGAAGAAGAAGAGAAACAGGTTTGAATTTTTGAAGGTGGGTTAGACGCTTGGGAGTAAAGCCTGGAGTCAACAGGAACTGGAAAATGATAAAGTTCTGTTAAAGGATGTGAATAATAGGACAAATAATTATGCATGGGTGTGCGCGCAGGTGTGTGTGTGTGTAAACAATGTGTACGATAATGTGAAGACAAATCTACACATGTATGTGTGTATTACCAACTATTTCTATTCTTCTTTCTATTTTTGCTGTTTTCAGTTGGTGTTATGTTTATCCTTTAGAACTCATGTAGTAAGAATTAATTTAAAGGGGTGGGTGATTTCCAAAGTTTGTCACTGTTCTAACTACAGCTGTTTCCAAAACCAATGATGAACTGTAAAGCTGCATATCTAAAGGGGTAAAGGTGCAGTAAGTGTGTTGGACATCAGTCTGTTCTCTGAAGCTCCTGATGAACATAAATACACACACCGACAAAAAGACTGGACACGAAGGCAGACGACAATCCTGCTTTTGAAGCTGTTGTTGTACTTGTGTAATAATCTTTACTAATTTTGATCTTTCTTTTTTTTTTCCGGCAAAAAACTGAACTGATAAGTGTCAAATATTTTGCAGAGCGCTGAGAGTTTGGAGAAAGAACGACCACGTCTGTGCAGAGACACCAAAGAAGAAGGGAAAATCAATTATCTTTTTTAATTACATTATCTAAGCATAGATGCATTGCTTGTGAAAAAGGTAGAAAAAACAGCAAGTCTTTCTCAATAAGTTAAACCTCTCTGGCCGAAGAGCAGGGCCGGCTCACAAAACAGAAGATTTCCCGTAAAGCGTTCAGATTGGTTGAAACAAAGTTAACTCATGTCGCTGAAATAAAAGTGCGTCTCTTTGTTGAATTTAACTTGTTAAAAAAAACAAAAACATAGAAGATGCGAGTGGCGTATGTTACAGTCCTTCCACCCTTTTCCACAGGGCTTTGCAAGCATTTTTCATGAAACTTCACAAGTTCCATCGTTTGATCGACAAACAATAAGCGGAGTTATAGTTAGTAAAAAAAAAAGAAATCATAATAACAATAACAATAATTACAATAACAGTTATAACGAGAAATGTAAGTAATAAACACAGTCCTGTACAGTCAGGCTCATCTGATTGACCACAGCCGAGCTGATCGATTATGGATTGGTCTTCAGCAGCGTGACAGACCCGTACTGACTGAAGAGGGTGGTCAACGCTCGTCTCCGTCCAGCCTCCACTCCCCTCAGCTGCCCTCGGCTATGGTTTCCTGGAAAATGCCTTTCCGTTTCGTGTCCTCCTCCGCTGAAGAACACACACAAAGGAGGTCGTTTTGAGAGCAGTTTCATGTTCATGGTTTACAGATGCTGATATCTACCACCAGTCACCACAGAAGAAGAAAAACCTTTTACTCTGAACCTGCAGTCAGAATCATTATCCTAAAAGCTGAAAACTAAAAACTCTTTTTTTAAAAGCAGGTCTAGTTTCAAGTTTGAGTGCAGCTCAGAGTCTCTTTGCACCCGTTCATGACGTGATTTCTTACTTTTAGTTGTGAAAAATGGTGACTTGTACTCACTTCATCTACTCATAAAGCGCTCATTAATGCCTCATTCTGAGGCTTTGGGTTTGGTTCCCAAGCAGTTAGCACACAGTCATTTTGTAATTTGCCCGTGTTGGTCTGTGTGCTGACGATGATGCAGGATGACATCACCAAAACTGTCCAATCAGAGGTCACTGTCAGTCTGTAAGGCTTCATGATTACTAGTTTTGGGAAAAGTCAGAGTAAACATGAATCTCACCAGAACTAAAAAGGCAACAATGGATGTTTTTCTCAGTCCAGACTGAATGAAATGAACTTTAAACTTTAAAATCTAAATCCCATTTCAATATCTGGCACCTTGTTGTCAATTTAAAGAAATCAAACCTTTAAGAAACAATGTGTGAGTGTAACATGGAGGGAGCTGAGCTCAGAGACATGCAGCAGAGGGTCTCACCTCACTGGGGTTTGTCGTAGAGGTCGTTCCCGCAGAGCGCTCAGTCCAGTTCATGTACCTCGTCCTGCAGGGAGACCGAGGGACGCGCCGCTTCGCTCACCCGTTTGGCCATGATGTCCCACTGTGGAGTCAGGCCTTTGGATTTAGAGCCTGCAGAGGAGGAAGAGCACAAGAGATGCTGGTCACACACGCATCAGCTCACTGATGCTACTGCCCTCTGGTGGGTCCATGAGGTACTAATTTCTGCAGCACATTTACAGAACAAACAGCACGGACGTGAATGCACCTTATGAATCACCTGTCCTGTCTGCTGATCACTCAAACACTGTCATGTTTGGAAAATACTTCCATAAACAATTTTCCCACAGCTCAGCTGATTTCATCTCATCAGTGTTTACAGAGCCAGAGGTCATCATCTCCACTAGAGGTAAGATCTTAAGCCCGAGCCCGAGCCCGAGCCCGAGCCCGAGCCCGAGCCCGAGCCCGAGCCCGAGCCCGAGCCCGAGCCCGAGCCCGAGCCCGAGCCCGAGCCGGCCCGAAATTCGGGCCGGGTCGGGCCCAAAATGTCAATTGTTAACTTTGGGTTGGGTCGGGCCGGGCTTCTCTCTCGCTAATTTTTTTTAATAAATATATATTTATTTGAAGTCTGTAATAACCAAATACACGGCTCGGGACACGCGCGCGCTTTACGCAGCGCTCAATGCCAGATGTTCAAGAGGACGAGACCCGAGACTGAACTCCCGCACAATACGCACTTTACACCGAGATGACCGCCCTGGACCACCTACCTCAGCAGGTCTGACTTCTGCAAACAGCAGCTGGTCCAGAAACATGTATGAATGGATTCATCCGTGCGCGCAGTCTCCAGTGGAGGATTTTTAAAGTCTGTTTGTTTCCGCCTTTGGTAACGAAGACTATTGTGAACCTGCTGCGCTCTGGAGGCTTTACAATGAAGCCCAGAGACCTGCTCCTGCTGCTGTTCCTCTCCTTGTCAGAGAGGCGCGTCCATGTGAGCACAATATCACACACAGAAATATCTTTAACAAACTTTTCCAGCGTTATTTCATTGTGTAAATGCATTTATAATGATCATAAAAATATGTAGATTATTTTAACATTAAGAAAACTTGCGATATAAAATTTCGGGTTTGTTTCGGGCTCGGGCCTGCAAATCAAGTTAATTGATCGGGCTCAGGCCGGGTCGGGCTTTAATACCCGTGGGCCTGGGTCGGGTCGGGCTGGATTTTTTAGGGCCGATCTTACCTCTAATCTCCACTAATCAGGCCTGTCTGCTTTCCTGCTTTTACAATATCTTACCAACAGCAACGAGTTAACGGTTAGCTAACAGCAGAGTTAGCATTAAATCCTTCACGACAGCTGAAACTGGAAACACTCTCCTCTCCACCTGCTTTGCACACACACAAGTAGCCTGTTTGTGCCAAATACCAGTTAACAGTAAGACATTCAGCAATTTGTCTTTATAAATATTCATCATCGTATTGTTCACAGTCTGACTCACACAAAGCCATATTTTTATTATTTTAGCATTCAGCCAAGACGCTTGTTTGACAACCACCACTATCCACGAGGCAGTAATTCTCATTATTCTGCACAGATGAAGCGCGACCAGGTCTGAAGTGAAAACCAACATGTGCTTTGACACATTTATGCAAATAACACATACAGAGAACGGGGACATTAAAAGACAGTGAGTGATCGAATGCTCCACCGCCACATTAAAGTCCAAGTCTTCAATGCAAAACAAAGGTGATCGTGTGAGATATAATGAGTTCATTAGCAAACTTTAGCTCTGGTAGGTGGATTTCTGAACTTCGGGGAGAGCCGGACATCCCTCGGCCTCCAGTCTTTCTGGTAAGCTAAGCTAACCCTGGATCTCGCTGCGTACTTAAAGCACAGACGTGAGCGCGGACTTCCTCGTTCCTGTTCCTTTAAGTTTCAGCGTCTGTCCAGAAGAGTTTGTACAATAAAGATCAATTCACTTAGAAAACAGAGCAATCAACACAGAGGACTGCAGAACACATACTGCAGGTACTGAGTGATTTCCTGATTTACAAAACAAAAGAATACGACCGTTGTGATAATTGCCACTGTAAAAAAACAAACAAATAAAAATAGAAAAAAATCAAAATTAATCCCTAACACTCCAGTCTGGCTGCTTTCCAACTCTAATCTCCTCCTGGTGTGTTATCCCAGCCTGGGCCTGAGGTGGGCTCACAGACCAGTGGAGATGCTCTCCCTCAGGATACACTTAACCAAGCCCTCCTCCTCCTCTTCCTCGGCGTTACCATGACAACGTAGACCGTAGCCTCCAGCTAGAGCAGCAGGGCCGATCCGATCCTCTCTCCCTCTGCCTCTCAGTCTCTCTCTGGCGTACTCTGGCTCTCTTGATCGCTCAGTCTGTCTCTTCCCCTCTCTCATTTCACAGGGGAGAGGGGAAAGTGGGACGTAACCCAAAAAAATAAAGAGCCCCTCACAAACTCTTAACCCTTCGGCGGTGGATCGCAACTGTGTCTCGTAGCCATCGAGCGAGCCGCGGAGCTCAGATGTGCTCTTACATTCTCCTCGAATATTAAAAAGCTCAATGTTTAGCAAAGACATTAAAAATTGAACTCCGACAGTCAGTAATACAGTCAAAATAATTAAAATCAGACTGTAATGAGAAAGAAATGACATGAAAAATTGTTTTGAAAGCTAATGATGACAGAATTTCATACAGACAAAAAACTACCTTTAGAGTCACATTTGCTCATAAGCGGCCATTAAAAACCAGCAGCTGGGGCCCAATTTCCAGTAATTTCTTTCATAAAATATCATATTCCATTAAAAATCTCATATTAAAACTACCAAGTAATTAGTCCTTTAGATTAGAAGATCATGATTATCAGATTTGAGGAAAAACTGCGAAATAATCTTTATTTAATGTGTTTCTGACTTCTCCTAGCATGCTCATTTTGTGCTACTTTCCACTTTGAATCAAATTATACGTTTAAAAGTGAGCTCATGTCCTGTAATAACTAACTGTGGAAATACATAACGACGATATGAACTAAAACACAAACGAGCTCCCTGCTCTCACTCACCATCCAGTCCGTTGTGCTGTTCATAGGTGCGTTTGCCCAGGATGGTGGGTGAGCCATTGTTGAGGATGGGGGAGGACTTAATGGGCGTCAGGCTGCCTGTGGAGATGGACCCTCCGCGAATCGGGGGGTCGGGTTTGGCTGGACGGGGATGTGCTTCTGTGGGTGAAAGAGAGAAAATGAGGAAACATGAAGAAAAGAAGAGAGAAAAGGGAATGTAAGAAACAGAGAGAGGGGAAAAAAGAGGTCGTTTTAGATCAGCAGAACGGACGTCAAGGAGCAACCGAGGATGAAGAGAAGAAGAAATTAAGTCAAATTAAGCTGAAGCTGTTAAACACGTCCCACATACTGGCTGTTGGTATGATTTCTGATGAATCACAATGATTCAAAATAAAACAACATATTTGCACTTTAATAGAAATTTTCAAATGTACTCTATGCTTTGATTTTCATTCTTCAGAATCAAAGTTTGATCATTTCAGGAACAAAGTGTTAATATCAGCACTGGTAGAGTCTACAGCCAGGCGAGCAGCATCATGGTGCTTTCAGCTTAAAATGCTAACTGTTGCAGGCTAACGCTAACATGCTGATGTGTTGACATGATGATGGCAATGATAATCAAACGTTAAGAGATCATCAAAATTATTATGATTCATCCATGAGATCATCAAAATTATTATGATTCATCCTGAGAGGAGCATGAATGTGCCACATGAAAAGTCAGGAGATGACCAAAGTATTACAGCTCAACCTCTGGAGACCACGAATGTCTACACAAAATTTCAAGACAAAATTTCATGCTGAGATATTTCAGTCAGGACCACTGACGTCGTCGTCCACAGAGCACAGATCCAACACCAACACCACAACCAGCTAAACTGACAGAAAATAGAAGCTCAGACATTAAGGATTCAGCAGTTGGGCCGCCTCTTTCTTACCTAAATACCGAACCACAGACTCCAGAGGTTTCCGTTCCACAGGTTTCAGTGGCAAAGGCTTTTTTGGGCCATCTGGCAACCGCAACGCACCTGCACAAATCCATCGCAAACATACACAATCGATCACACAGCACAAAAGAAAAACTGTCTCTTCAACAATAATGACACATTTCAAGTCCCGAAAAGCGGAGGGACCGGGTTTCCTACATTCTGCCTTGATGGCTGCCGTGTTGACAGGGAGGTAGGGGTGCCTGGCGAGATATCGCGGCCTGATGATGTCCTGACAGAGGCGGCGCGCCATCCTCGTCAGGCCCGTGGTCTGCAGGTAGAAAGCCTGTCGCGTCTTCACCGCGAACTTGGGGCTGCCGCTGTGCCGCAGAGGCAGGCCGTGGGGGCTCTGGAGGTACAAACACATTCACAACAGGGGGGTGTTTGTGACCTTCAGGCACGGATCTAATGAACTGTGATGGAGGTCAAATTATCACCTGGTGACCAAGAAAGCATCGCACCTGGAATAGGTTTAATTACTTGGATTTATTGATGCTGGCTGGCAAAATGGAGCTAAAACCTTCCAAAAATGCACCGTCCATTTAAGACACTGGCCCGGCTAATGCAGACTACCAAAGTCATTCAATAGCTTTTATTCTACTTGTGTATTATTTCTGGAGTGTATGTGGAACTTAACCTGGTTTACTGACACACTGCAGTACATGAATGGGTCTGCAGTGTTTACATAAAAGTAAACTTCCAGCATCTCAAATGTACAGTAAGTACGAGAGAGCTCAACACACTGCAGCTTGAGAAAACACACATCAGTACAATGCTTGGCCTTCTGTGGCCGACACCTCGGGACATTTCTGGTCTATTAACGGCGGAATGATTATCGTACAGGCTACAGGCCGTCTGTCAACACTGGAGGGAGGCGAGCAAAGGTTAAAATCTGTAATTAACAATAAATCTCCCCACGTGTCGTTGAAATGAATGATAGAAGTGACAGAAATCTCAGGTCGTGTGGGGTGCGTGTCACTTAAAGTGCGGAGTGGAGCAGCAGTAGCAGCACGAGTCAAAAATCCACAACATAAATATAAAGAGATGATACACAGACCTGACTTCAACCACTTTAAAACAACAAGCGGTGTTCAGCGCTTTTTAGTGTCCTCTGGAAACACTTCTGGGGTCATTTTGTGTATTTGGTTGTGCTGTGTGGCGCACATGTTTTCAAATTAATGAAGATGTTTTCTTAATTAGCTCCTGTTCTGTTTATTTGCATGTGTTTTCTCGAGTTGTAGTGTGTTAAGCACTGTAAAAACGTCAAGACTTGATGATTTTCTATCTGAGTATCTTTGGGACATTTTAAAGCCTAAACAATGAACTAATTAATTGCAATGAAGATTAACTACTCCTTGAAGGGTGGAGAAAGGCTTTGGGCCAACAGTGAGGCTGCTGTTGGCGGTGTGCAGAATGAATAAACTAAATGTCCAGTGAAGCGTGTGTGTGTGTGTGTGTGTGTGTGTGTGTGTGTGTGTGTGTGTGTGTGTGTGTGTGTGTGTGTGTGTGTGTGTGTGTGTGTGTGTGTGTTAATACCATGTTGTTGCGGTTGGGTCCAGGCCTCTCCCCGTCCAGTCTTGTGGGCATCTTCAGCCCTCCGTACTTCTTCCAGTAGGTCCAGCAGGAAGCGCACAGGCGACACTGCATGTTGGGGGGTCCCCACGAGTACCACTGGTAGGAGCTGCTGGCTACACACACACACACACACACACGCAATCACAATCAGACAAAGGAAAGGGGGTGCAGCGTACGCACACACACATGCACGACATGCCCAAGACGGCTCAGGCATAATCACCAGCACATGCTCGTGTACTTGCGAGCGAGAGCATAACCTTTAATCATTCATCACTGAATTAACTACAACCACTAAAATAACTGAAACAACACTCTGCAGCAGGACACGTGATGATATTCTCTCTCCAGTTTAATAATGGGGAAAAAGTAGAAATGTGAGCCACATGCAGAGAGTACAGCGTCAATCTACAGCGCTCTTTAAATGATCTGTTTTAAAATGAAAATATTAATGAAAAAGAGGGAGGCTCCCTTTTTAAGATTCACTAAATAATAAGAGCTGGAGGATGAAAAAAGACTGAAACATATACTGCAGCCATGAAGTACACCATAACACACATATACATCTTATTGACGATACAGTATTATATTCACGGAAAAAGCACATTCAATATGCACCTGTGAAGTTCATCATGAACAAATTAGCCAGCCTTACTGAAATCTAAATAAATCAGGCCAATACTTTCATTTCAATGAGGCCAGAAACAAAAGCTATTACAGTGACAAGACAGCAGTGTCGCCATGTGAATGACTTACTGTAGCAGCTTTCACAGGCTCTGCCGAGGCCGGGGGTCTGCCCTGAGCCTGGAGGTCCTGGGACGGCTGCGCCCGCTGCTCCATTCACCAGAGCTGGTTTTACATTGTTACTCAGCTGGTTGGGGTTTGGCTTGTTGCTGGAGGGGTACAGGAACAGAGGCGGGGTGGGGGTGGGGGGGTCAGGCCAGCAAAGATAATACAGGCCAAAGAGAACAGATAACATTCATCAGTCTGCTGCCACAGACAGAGACTGATACTGTACTGAGAGCTGATATGAATACGAAGAAAGTGAAAGGAAGGGTTGTGCTCTAACAACGGCAGCAGATGTCCAACTTTAAAACACCAGAGACGCTGATGAGAGGGTCAGAAAGCTCCGCCTTGATGTTTCAACCTCTAAACGTCTATGTTTAAACCCCATTCACACAGGAGCTTTCACTGAGGTACTCACTAGTTAGGGATGTAGACCTGCTTCAACTTGCTTTCTGCCTCGGCTGCTTTTAACCGTTTCTGGAGCGAGAGAGAGAGAGAACAGTGAGATAAGAGATGTTAGCTTTCACAACAGCAGTGAGAAAAAAAAAAAAAACAAGCATTTAAAGTCAAATTTGCCAACTTTCAGTTCAGAACCTCATATGGATTTTATTGATTTTAAGGCAGCGTGTGGAATATTTCTAAATGAAACTGGCATTTGAGTCATTTTTAATAAGAAAAATGCACTTAGGATTATTTTTGTTGGAGCCTTCAGTTTGAAGCTACTCCGACGACAGAATACAGATGTAAGCCAAAACATACACTCACACTGACGCCAGCCAAGTTTGTGGGGAAACAAACAGAGAATAAAAAGAAAAAGGAAAGCTTAAAAGGATCATTTTGGGCCTGACATGATTCAATCGAATGCAAACAAAAGGATCAATGTGAAACAGTTATTGGGCTATAAAGAAAGCAACTTATTATGAAATGATAAAGCTGAATGACTAAACGTCTGTTTAGATGGCCTCAAAAGGTTTTTCTTCAATCCCTGATATGGAATGAATGTGTTTACCTGCTGTACATATCTGTCTGTGGTCTTCCACATGTAGTAATACTCGATAATACTTGTCAGGGACTTCCAGGGCAACTGGAGAAGGATGGAAAACGATCATTATTTCAAAGCAGTGGTTATTTAAGTGGTGAGAGCATATTTCAACAACTCAGTAAGGAAATATTCAAAATGTGATGAATATCAGTGAATTTGGTATAATCTTATATTTTAATTGAAGACAGATCTTCTGCAGGACAGCCTCCATATGCAGCTCAAACACTCCAGGTGAGTCAGTCTGAACGAGGCCTCTCTCATATTGAGGCAACGCTTGACCAGAAACCAGGATGTGGTTGCACGTCTGAGACTTGAATAATTGTATGGAAAAGCCAGATTATTATAATTTGCATGAACATTTTGGCCATTTCTGCGATATTCTGCATTTTGCAGTTGATTCTGTTTGTGTTTTCACATTTCTCAATTCCATCTGTGTCGTCTGCATCGCAGCATTCATTGAGCCGAGGCTTACGATGACTGACAGGTCGCCATGTTTCAACCTCCAGACCAACAAAGAAGACAGTATAATAGTTTCCACACTCACAATGCACTAGAACTCAAAATTTAGCACTGAATTAGCACTCCCACGTGAATATACATGTCTTAAGCCAACTGTATTTTCCTTATCTGTCAAAAAAACACATTTCATACAAAGAGACTCTTCATACACATGTCAAAAAACAACTCAGCAGGCCACTAAATCTGTCCAAACCTACTGAAGCTGCACTGTAAAGTTCCCTCTCAGAAGTTTGAAGGGAAAATGAGCTGTCAAGCAGAGGCCCCACCCATAATGGTGGAGCAGTCCTGTTGTTTGAGAGAAGGCCTGGGTGGAAACCTGAGTGAGCAGCACTGACAGCAGCCAGCCACCAGGTGGTGGAGTGATGCTCACAATGTGCAGTAAAGTCGACAAAAGGCAGCACCACTGAGGACTGCGAGGAGCTGCAGAAGAAAGGCAGCTTTCTCCTGGTCTTAGTTAGTTTTCTCAGAGATATTTCTGAGGAATGTTTGGATTCTTGGTCGTTGTGCTTAGCTTTTCACTCTTTACTGTGGGCTGGTTGAAATCTCACTTTACAAGACTACTATTGTGCACGAAGGTGGTTCTACGTAACATCAGCTAAATGCCTACATGAAGTCCAAATGCCTGCAACAGAACTCTAATTCTGTGGTTTCCGAACTCAGAAGCAGCAATTATGGGTACACTGAGTATCCACTGTACACATCTCTAAATGAGACTATACGCATCCCTCTTACAGGCTGATGAGCAGCATACAAAGTGCTCAATAAGTCATCCTAACATATCTCAAACATACGATTTAATAAAGCTGAAATTCTTCTTACACAAAAAGATTAAAAGCACCATCACTGTGAGGTCACCAGGTGACCAGAAGAGCTCACAGATACATTTTTCCCTTAAAGAAGTCAAGTTGTTTCCTCTGTTTTCAGTCTTTATGCTGAGCTAAGCTATGCTAACCATCCTCTGGCTGCAGTTTCATATTTTATGAACAGATATGAGAGCGCTCCTGATCTCATCTAATCTATAGCGAGAGCGTAGCTAAGCATATTGACCCAAACAGCAGCTCTTCCTTTAAATATGCTTCTTATTGCTTTTCTACTCACAAAATCCTGTTGGATATCAGTGAAGTCTTTGCCGTATTTCTCTAGTGCCTCCTCAAACAGGTTGGCCTCGGATGCGCTCCACTCTTCCATTTCATCCCTGCAGAGGACCGGTCCGCCCTGAGGCACCAGCGCTGCGATGCCTCGAGTCATGTCGTAGCCCGTGGCATGGAGGGTGTCCATAGCATGAAACTAACACATAAGATACATGTTAGTCTCAGGACGTGTTGTTTGAGCCCTTGCGCAGTGAAATTCTGTTACATTCTACTGACTTGTTGGGAGGAGTAGGACTAATTTTTATTTGATTTGTCCATGGAGTTTATATGCAGCTCCCTGTCCACGGCTTTGGGCTGTGTTTGAGTCTGTGTGTGTGTGTGTGTGTGTGTGTGTGTGTGTGTGTGTGTGTGTGTGTGTGTGTGTGTGTGTAGCTAGGAGGACTCTTGTCTATGTTTTATATATGAGGATAAGATCTAGGGCAGAATAGACCCGCACCAGGCTTCTGGGGCCAAGTGCTTGTTAAGGATAACCAGACCCAAGCCTCAACAATCACACACCAAGACACACAAAAGCCCGTAACGACACGTAAACACACACGTGCACAACAAGCGTTTTCTTCGATTATCGCTGCCACTTCCCCCTACACTTTTCCATCCATGGTGTGATGCTGATTTAACCTTAGCCCGCTTTCGTGTGTGTGTATCTCACCAAGGTGATGTCTCTGGAGGCTGCAGCAGCACTCATGTGAAGGCTGGGCTGCCGGATAGAACTACTGCAGTCCAAGGCTCTGGCGAACGTACCTACAGACCTATGGGACACACATGAAGCAAGAGATGAAGAAATAATATACAGATGAGAGACAAATTAAAGGACTAGTGTGTACTATTTAGTGGTATTTACTGCAGAGGTTGCAGACTGCAACCAATCGAAAACCCCTCGTCTCACCCCTCCCCTTCCAAGGGTGTAGGAGAACCTACAGAGGCCCTGAAACTTGCGAAAAAAGCAAAAAGTGCTGCCTAACACGTCACTGGAAAACCTCCCGTGGGTGTTCATTTGGGATGAGGCCCACTGACTGTGAAGGCCAGAGCATAAGAATTGCGTCATTTCCATATTCATCAAATCATGCAATGACCCCTTGTGTCCTGTATGAATGCGTTGTAATGTTAGTCTAGCAATCCATCAGTCACGTGATGTGGGCAGCAGCACTGCTTAACACGTCCGCGCGTGACCAGAACGACAACTGGTTGCAAAAAGTTAGATGAGAAGATTGATACGGCTTTTATCATTATGATGTGGAGCAGGAGCTAGGAGACAGTTAGCTTAGCATAAAGACTGGAAGCAGGGGGAAACTGCTAGCCCGACTCTGTCCAAGGAAACATGCTAGCTGTTTCCCCTTGTTTCCAGTCTTTATGCTATGCTAAGCTAACCATTTTGTGGCTGAAGCTTTGGATTAGCATATACATATGACAGTGGTATCAGTTTTGTCAACTAAATCACAGTAAGGAAGCAAATAAGCACCTCCTTCATTCATGTACACGCTTTCTTTTAATTATTTGTGTACTTTTGCACTTGTGTTGACTTACCGAGCTACTACTAAGAACTGGTCAATCTGTTTCTCTGTCAGTGAGCTGTTGGGGTCCCAGACCTTCTCCTCCAGTTTCTCCAAGTCTCTACCGTCTTCCTCGCCTACGCAGACCCATAAGACACACAGAGAGACACAGTTAATTCTCATATACTGCTCAAGGCCTCGCTGACCGCATATGGATGGCGAAAGTTTGTAAAATCCACAATCAAATTTGATTTCCTTCCTGATTCTTGCTTTTTTGAAAATCGCTACCTCGTGTAAAGCTTTAATGAATCCCAGAGTTGAATAGGTGGCGTCTGTCAAGCTGCCAGCCTGCAACAAACCAGCCAACCTGCCTGAGCTTCTAACACATGTAACAGAATTTCATTAATATGGCTTTAATTAGAGAGCTTAGTGTCCCACGGTGCCCTAATTGCAATTTCAGAGGTTTTCCCACCTGCTAAGAATAAAATTCTGGCAAAAGACTGCACCCCCAAATCCGGCAGAAAAATAGTCACATTTGAAAATATTTAATATCTGCACAAAATACTGGCACAAAATATCTGGAAAACATCTTTCAGACTGCTTGAATGAAAATAATCACGGACTTCAATATTCTGGACAAGCTGCAAAGCCGAAAAACTTGTGCAACGTGTAACGCCTAAACTGGAGTTAATAGAGTTTAAAATAATGATCTAATCAACACAGACGCAAAATATGTAGTGTGAGTAACTGCAGCTTTAATGTGCTTTGAGACGGCGCGTGATTGCTGCCGTGCCGCCACTGTTTTCAATGTAAACGTGGCAGCAGACTCGACGCCAAGGCCGGCAGCAGCGGCTCGCCATGTGACCATGGCAACCACAGAAAATTACAATGAAGGAAACAATACAGGTGCTGATTTTACTGTAGCCAAGTTCCCTGAAGTCTGGAAGCACCTTACGGTCATATGTTAGCTTCCTGGTGTGACGGTGCATTCATACGGACATTAAGACAGTACGCTTACTATATTTATGTACAGGTCGCGTCGTATTCAGTCGCTCAAATGGCTGCCTGTATGTGAGCGTGCATGGTATCCTGCATTAGGAGGAAATACGAGCTCTCATTTTTAAGAAACAGGAAGTTTTGTTGTTTCTTTTTTAGCAAGACATGAACGAACACAATGCTAATAAAGCAGATGTCTAGTAACTTTAAAAGTTCTTCTTTTCAAGGAACATCACGCAGCCCATCCTTTCCATACTCTCCTGGTGACTGTAAAACCATCACTTGTGCAGCACACAGACAATAATCTGTCATTTTAAATGCTTTGATTACGTATAATCAGTATAATCATCCACACTGTGATTGCCATGGAAACTAGGTTAGTTGTTTTATAATAACTTTACTCGTAAAAAAGTAAAATAAACGGTGGCTTGGGGCGGAAAAGGCTGCTTAAAATTCATGAAATGTTCCTGAGAACTGAGCAATTACAAAAGCATGAAAAGTTGAATAGTTTGTTATGGCTCAGACTCCCCTATTAATGCTGAAAAAGAAAAAAGAAAAATCAGAACACAGCAGTGTAAAAAAAAAAGACCCCTGCAGGAGAACGTTAATGTGCTACCCTGTGAATAAGCTTCTCTGGAAAACCGTGTCAATTAAAAGGCCCGGGCTTTAAGTACGACGTACCTTCTTTCAGGAGGTCGGTGATGTCGGCCTGGAACTTGTTCCCAACACGGATCTCCCCCTTATCAGCCAGCAGGGTCTTTTGCTGAGGGTCATACACCAGCGAGTAGAAGAAGGCATCCTGGGAAATACAGACGGCAGGAAGGCGTGAGGATGGAAGAAAGGAACAGGAAGCAAGACGGGCAAAAGCAGAGGTGAAAGAGAGGAGTGTATCTGTGTGTGTGTGTGTGTGTGTGTGTGTGTGTGTGTGTGTGCGCGTGCGTACTTTCCCCTCTACTAGTCTCTAGTCTCCTCATTACTGTATGTGAAAAGAACATTCTGGGTCAACACGTTGAATAATTCATCTAGAAACAAGAATCTCTTAACTCATAAGTCTCACTCTCTCTCTCACACATACACACACACACACACACACACACACACTCACACACTCTTAGATAATCCTGTGATCTAAAACAACTAATCACAGTTTGGAGGGGGCTGGTGTATGTACCTCTCTGTCCAGGTATGACTTCAGGGCTTCTGTCTCGTTCAGCAGCGTCACACAGCACTTCCCCCTGCAGACCAGAGGGGACGGAAGGACAGGAAGGACACGGAGGGGGGACCAAAGAGCGAATCATTAACATGTGAAACACAGAATAACAGACGAGGCTTAAAAGTTCGGGGATAACATGTTACATAAGCGCCAGATGAAGGTTGCTACCGGGGTCCAAACTCTCCTCTGCGAGAGGAACTAAGAGGATACTTTGATGCAGGACGCATCTCAGAATCTACAGCGATGATATCAACTGGTTTCCAGCTGGCACGGCCTGATATTTGATGAATCACGGTCCAGTGTGTTGACACTGACGGCGCTTATCTCTGTCCCTTAACTGCTACCGTCTGAATTCGGATTATTTACTGGCTAATTAGCCATACCTCTTTAGCCTGCAGCAAATACAATTTGGCAGGGCGGTAAACCCAAACACCTTGTGTAAACTTGCCGCACATCAGCGTTAAGTTAGAAATCTTAATCAAGCCTGAATCCTCGCTGAACAAACGGCTCAGAGTATTTTTACTCGAGCAGATGTCAGGTTGCTGTTCCTGCCTCTCTTCAGAAATGTCAAGTAATAATGTGGTAATGATTGGGTGGGCTTGCCAGGAGCTTACCGATGAGCAAAGGTGGCTCTATATGTAGAAGTAGCTTTCTCTTGACATTTAGTGCTCATCGTGCACGCTGCACATCACTGGATTATTTAGAGTTTATCTGACTCGGCTCCCAAACATCGTTCAGCCAACATCACCGTGTGTGCAGTGGATGATGCAACTGATGGAATCAATGAATGATCACATCATCATCATCATCATCATCATCATCATCATCATCATCATCATCATCATCGTCCAAACTGCAGTTTTTACAGAAGCAATATATAGATATATAGCAATAAAAGTAGAATAAAGCAGTTTATACAATATAATGTGGAAGTTAAAAGAGCAGCAGACACAGAAATAATTGGTTAAGAAGTCAACCTGTTTAATTAAATCTCCAAGTTAATTAAAAAACTAATATGATCAGTGTCAATGATGAAATGCTACCATTTTAGTAGCATTTGCTGCTACTAAATAATTTATGCTACATCCACATACCTAGCTTAATAGAGCTGCGGCGAGATTAGTTCATTAAATGGACGATTTCTTTGTTTTCTGTCCCTTTTTAAGCAAAAATGTCAAATATCTGACAAGACATCTGAAGATCACCCTGTGCTCGAGAATCTTGTGATGGGCATTTCTCACTTCGTCCTCAATCAGACCAAACAATTCATCAATTAATCAAAGGAGGAAATAGGCAGATTAATCAGTAATGACAATAATGCTGCCCTAATCCTTGAGATTTTGATGAAATGGTACATGGAATGGATTATATTTATACAGTGCTTTTCAATCTTACTTTGACCACTTGAAGCACTTTACAACACATGCTACACTCACCCATTCAGACACACACACACTCACAGACACACACTCACAGACAGCATCAGGAGCACTTTGGGGTTCAGTATCTCGCCATAGGACACTTCGACATGCCGAATGGTGGAGTTGGGGGTTGAACCACCGACCCTTTAACTGGTGACAACCTGCACTACCTCCTGAGCAACACCACGTTTTTGAGTGCAGTACTTTGAGTGGTACTTTAAGAATTCTTTTTGGTGAAATAAATTTTTCTTACTCTGTTGTTATTTTTGTGCCTTGCTCAAGGGCACCTCCCCAGTGTATACTCACTACTGGAGGGGTCCATACTGGACTTAAAGCAGCAACCCAGGTGTCCACGGACTGAGTAACTGCTGCTCCCATATAAGTACATTTATCTGGTCACTCTGTTTACATCCAGTCAGAGCTGTGTGAAGTTACAGCTGATGCAAACCAGACATTTCCTGCTGCCTCTGCTTCATTTTAAAAGCTGGTAAAACCTGCG
Source organism: Chaetodon trifascialis (assembly GCF_039877785.1). NCBI lineage: Eukaryota > Metazoa > Chordata > Actinopteri > Chaetodontiformes > Chaetodontidae > Chaetodon > Chaetodon trifascialis. The sequence goes on from NC_092069.1 coordinate 21,992,861, forward strand.
TTGGCTTTTATTGTGAAGCAGCCACAGGAAGGTCATTGTATCGGTCACCACACTTGCCGTTACCACAGTAACCACGTGTGTCAGAAATCTTGAGGATTACAACTTAAAGGTTAATTTTAAAGAAACGGTGTGTAGGATTTAGTGGCGTCTCGTGGTGAGGTTTCACACTGCAACCAGCTGAACACCTCGTCTCGTAGGAGAACGTGTGATGGCTGCAAAGCTTGCAAAATATGCAAAAGGCCCTCCATAGAGCCAGTGTTTGGTTTGTCAGTAGGGCTGCAACTGAAGATTATTTTTATCACTGATTAATCTTGTTTAAGAAAATTGGGATTTTTGGTTTTAACGGGAGCCTAAAGAATTGTACAGAGGTTTAATGCGCAGCCTGGGATAGGTATCTGCTGTCACAATAGCGCACTGTGTGAGTCTAAAACTCTTGGGGGAGAGACAGAAAGTAAGAAAAACTGAAATAAAAGTCAGACTGACACACTGAAAGCCATCATTTAGCTGTATAATAAGCAGGTGTTGTCCAGCAGGGTACCTGATGTGTGTGGCAGGTAGAGACTCCAGTTGGCGGGACAGGAAGAGCTCTCTGTGTCTGAGCTGATGTTTCTGTTTCTCGGGGAGTTCTGCCATCTCTGGGTTCTCCATCTCCTCCTCCAGCTCCCCTGGGTGGCAAAAGGGGCCAAAGGTCAAACACACACACATCAGAGGAGGCGGAACAATGACGTCCACGGGGAAAACGAAGGGGGGATGCAAATGTATCGACTGCGGCCAAAAACAGTCTCAGGTGCACAACAAGGGGATATAAAGCACAAGGATGCACGCTTGATGAGCCGGAACAATGAAGTCCCCGGGGAGAAGAGACTCCTGTACACATACTCTATTTTACATAAAACCTCACTGATTATGACCACATGAGACCTGCGATGTGAATCAATCATCGGGAAAGCTTTTCTCCTCCAATTCTGTATTTCTACCCTTATTATAAAAGCGAGGCCATGGATATCACAGGGCTTCACCCTTCCCTTTGTCCCCTCGGGATTCTTCATCATTTTAATGCCCTCCAAATGTGTTTTCAATATACTATTATTTGGGTAATCTCCTGTATTTCAAGCGTGGAAACGACTGAAAGAACCTGAATGGGATGTTAAAAATGTAGAGTCTGCTCTTCTTTGTTATCCATAGAATAAAAAGCAAAAGGACACACTGAGGGCAATTCTGCAGCTTCTATTGAGAAAAGTCACTATTTTTATTGAAAAATGGAAGACCTGAAGTACAGTTTTATGTTTTGAATTTAAAGTTAAACATAGTTGGTTTCACAAAAAGATGGAAACCAAGATTTTTTTAGACTTGCCGTCGAGACATTTGAAAACTCCCATGAATAAATAACATGTTTTCCCTTAAGCATTTACTCCTGGTGGAGGACAGAAACCTCCTGACCATGTGAGCTACACTGGAGCAAATTAGAAAATCTGAACAAATTAGAAATGGAAAAAATAACCATAAAATGAGAAATTTTATTCTTCCAAGTAATCTGGATGTGTGATTTTATAATGTGAAAAAATCTTTGAACACAGTGTCTGTACTCATCTCTCCTTGTGTGAACCAGTTGAAGTTTGAGACTGTAAAAAAGGTCTTTCTAACTTCAAAAGTCTATTTTAAGGGAAGGACTTTAGTTTAAGATTAAAAGATTGGTTCACCCAAATCACACCCTCCAAAGAAAAAATGAATGCAGATCACTTCATTTTTCCCCAGGTTTGGAGATATCAATTTTTGACATTTCTGTTGTCTCCCAAACACAATGGAGGTGAAAGGATTTACACAGGAAAAAAATAATTCATGAACTCAACAGCAACTTGTCTCGGCAGAAACAATGTCCTGGTTGTTCTGGGTAATCCACAGACCACCCTGTCACTGACCTTACCCTACTAGCAGCACACAGGCAAACATAAACAACACGAAGACACTCACAGAATCATGTGCCTTGACCATCAGGTAGCACTGACGGTTAAGGTGAGACAGATGCAGATTAAGAGAGACTGGTCACAGATCAGTCTCACAGGTTTCAAGATATCCTAACATTCAGTTTCTTCTGTGTCGCTGGAAAAACGCTGGATCCTACTTTCACCATCCCGACCTGTCTAGGACAGCTCGTCCAGAGCTACAGAAAACACCGTTTCCACAGGCTGAGTAGCACTCCACTTGACTAGTAAACTGAACTTTGTGTGCAGTGCTGCCTCCCTTTCAGCTTCTGTTGTCCATTGAGCTAATTTCTCTCACGGCAATCTCAGCCGATACAGCGTTGTGTCTTAGAGTGCTACGACATAGATTATCCAAGATTTTTCTTTTACTCCAGGTGTAACCTTAGGGGTCCCGGCACCTTGGATTAAAATAAACATCTTGGAGAATCCCTGAGCCGCACAAACAAACAGATTACATCAAGGAAAAGCAAGAATCGAAGGTGAAAAACAGTCCTCAAGAATCAGTCCAAGGATGAACGGACAGAGCGGCTGTTGAAGGGCTATCAGCCCATGAGTGGGTCACATGTCTGAGTCATTCTATAAGAATAGATTTAGCTGCTGCTGGTCGGCAACATCTCAATCGTACATTCCCTTCCTCCTGTGTGGGTGAGGAGAGTGGAGGAAATGAAAGGTGGGGGAGACCGGGGGGAGAAGAGGAAAGAGGAGATAAGAGAAGATGGACAGGAAAACTGATCAACAGTGAGACCGATTAAATAGGCAAGAAGAGCACAGAGGGAGAAAGTGTGACAACGGCGGTAAAGAGTGAGGGAGCAGGAGATGAAGAAAGAGACGTAAGGACAGCGAGGAAGAGAGAGGGAGAGGAGGAAGGGGAGCAACGGAGAAATCAGCAGGGAGAGGGAGAGGAGGAGAGACAAAGACATGCTGGAGAGAGCGATAGAGAGACAGAGGAGGCCAGTGAGCGAGCAGAAAAGAGAAAGAGAGCAGTCAGTACGTGCTCCAATTCATTTGGAGTTTCATTAGAGGAAGCGAGACAGAAAGAGGGAGACGGGGAGCAGAACAAAAGCAATCAAGGGATTTTCAGAAGAAGAGATGTGTGGCCAAAATCAATAAGTACTCCTTCACTCCCTCACTCTGCCCGGCACTCAGCAGCCACACACATTCACGCGCTCGCAGCGGGAGCCTCACTCCATCTTCTGCCATGTAAAGGCAACAAAATATGGACGGAGATTATTCATAAAAGAAAAGGGAAAAAAGACAACACGTGATTAAAAGGAAGAGGAAATAAGGTGGGAAGTTGTGGGAGCGTGGAGACAATCGAGTGCAATGTGCATACGTGACATGAAAACATGTTTTGGGGGTATCTAATTATTACATTGTGCACATGTACATGTGTTTTACATTTACTTTACATTTTTGGTATTTACTGTTCTGATGTTCCAGTAGTTATCCAGCCAGGCTGCTCATAATGAGCTCAAAACTGCTGGCAGTGTTTCCCCTCCGAGGCACTGCATTAGCATAAAAATCTATAACACTGCAAAACTGAATCAAATTTAAATTGCAAGAGGAGTGTATTAATTATTGGTAAGACTGGCTTTTCCTGTGAAGGCAACGTAGTCATGTGGCACACACAAGACTGCGAGACACTGTAAACTGCCTAAAAAAAAGGATGTGTACATTTTTTTGACAGCACATCAGTTGAAATGAATGAAGAAAGAAAATGAACTTCAAAAAAAGGATGACAGCAGCTCCTGAGTTATGCAGGGACTGCATTAGAAGAGTGAAGGATTAAAGAGTTTATCCAGGAAGAGGCAGAAGAAGCAGTTTGTTGTTGAACAGAGGCGCACAAAAACTGATGGCAACCAGGCACACGTGCAACTGCAGGGCCAACACTTCAAATCTTAAATTCATAGATCACCAACAGTCAATTAGTGTTTCCTCCAGGAAAATTAGACCGCTGTGGTGCTAAACGCTGCCCACTGTTTCTCACACATCGGCAGCTGATTGTGACTGAGGCTGTTTGCCTCTACTTTTCCCAACTTGTACGACCTCTGAAGGAGGGCTGCAACTCATGATCATCTTCACTGTTGATTCATCTGATGATAGTTGCTTCAATTAATCATGTCAGATGCTAGTCCCCATAGCTCAAGGTCACAGTTTGAACGTTAGAATTTGTCTCAACAACAGTGCAAAATCAAAATATGTTCAATTTATGACGTTAAAAAACAAAATAAAAACAGAAAATTCTCACATGAGAAGCTGGAAGGAGCAACGTTTCGCACTTTTGCTTAATAAATGACAGATTGTTTAATGGCATTATATAAACTATTTTTCTGCGACTCGGCTGATCGATTAATTGACCGTTTCAGAGGAGTTTATTTCCAAACGTGAATGAAGGCATCAATCAATTAATCAGTCAACTGCTGAGCTCATTTTTTTCAGAGAGATAAAAGAAAAGAGCGATGATTCAGTCCACCACCTCCTGTGATGTCTTTCTGGGAGAAATTAGATTTTAGCCTCCGAACAGAAAAAAAAGACGAACTGCTCTTTTGGAGGATTAAAACTTAAATATTGTTTTGTGTGTGCGTGCATGTGTGTAAAGAATAGACAGTATAGTATCTTGTATACACCGTAAAGCCCTTTGAGGCAAAAATGTGATCAGTGTTCCTGGGTTACATAAGCAAAATTTGACTTTTGAGCTGATTGTCAGTATGTGGGCCTCAGTGTTTGAATATGTGTTACTCAGAAATCTTCTGTATGCACATATCCATGAATTTACACACATGCATGCACACATGCACACACACATGCAGGATTATGTAGTGATGCATCAGTTGGCTGGCCCTTCCAGCTGGCCTGGCCGCACGTCCTCGAGCAGCAACTCAACTCCCCAACCTCGGTCCTTCTCCTCCTCTGAGCCAATCTCCTGGCAGTGCACCCGCGCCATACTCTCTACAAATTGCCTCTCCATCTCACCTGTCCCAGCCAATTATCAATTATTGATGAATGGGTCGCCTTACCAGACCGAGAGACTGCGATGGGAGGGAAAAGAGAGGAAAGAGCAGGCCTGAGGGTGAGAGGAGGAGGTGAGGAGAGCACGGCAGACTGTTATTACCTTAACAAACTGACTACACCTCTATGATACAGTGTGTGTTGGAAGTGGTGGTGGGAGGACTAGGGACTGAAGAAGCTACAGACTCTTCTGCTCCAAAATCATTGGTCAGAAGGAAAATAACTGTTTACCCAGGATTCCTGCTAAAGCGCAGAGATCTATCAACATAGGATCAATCCTGTGATGTGAGAACAAATCATCTTTGGGCTTGTTTGTGCTAATATTGTGACATAAGTTAAATATTGTGTTACCTTTGTCTTAAAGGCTGCATTACTGTGAATTCAGACCCAACTGTCCTCTAACACCTTTTCCTCTTGGTGAATAAATTACCCGCTGCCACAAACAAAATCAAGTGTTTGAAAATACTAATAGTCATACCCAAAACATCACCACAAAATCAATACTGAGGTAACGGCTTTGTCAATAAAGCCCGGCGCTGACTCCCATATTGAATGATTCAGACGGTGTCCTCAGATCTGTAGGCTAAGGCACACCAGACGCCGTGTGCTCAAACCACCTCACACACAACTGCATTGTGGGCATTTTTCATTCACAACACATTGCAAGCAAGAGTAAGATGAGGAGCAGCGCAGTCAGTAGAAAACAAAACTGTAGAGCAACGCAATGTGGTGCAGCAGCGTGTGTTGTGTTATGTTTACGATGCCACTTCAGGTCGAGAAGCTGACAACATTTAATCCCTCGAGGGGCAGCGCTCTCATGAACGTGTACCGTCAACAGTACAAGAGAGCGACGGAACGTCAAGTGGCCTTTCTCAAGCAAACAGACCTGGAAATTTTTACCATTTATATAAACAGTTAAGTGTTCCTGCGTTGTCAGAATCACACTGGGTTTATGAGGCTCATGCGAGACGAGTGCGTAGTGTTTGAATGAGTGCACAGTGTTAGACTCTCCTCCTGATTATTACACTCACTTATGTCAATTAGTGTCTACATGCAATTGAAAAGAGGCTAAATATTGCAGATTTTTTGATGCAGCAGAGGGCAAGGTATCCTAACAAACTCCAAATGTATCCTATGCATGCTGTGGTGCAACTGAAACGTGTAAATGTCTTTCAAACTCCACACCTCTGCTTGGCTTTCCATTAAAAATCTGCGGTCTCCAATCCCAAAAGGAGATCACTATGTTGACATCACAAGGGATATTTTCCCAGACATAACAAAGCTTCCTCTGGGGAAACAGGGAGCCTTATACAGCTATTTTCACAGGCTCACTGGTTCTTCTCATGGCATGCGTAAACTGATTTTGGTGTGTAAAAGTCACTGGGATTCCCCTTTAAAGAACCAGTCAAATTTCTTCGGTGTGGTGTAAATAAGAAACAAAAAGTCTGTAACTGGGGAAAGGATTTTGGCTGTGAATATGCTTAATGTGCAACCTGATTTCTAACAGGATTTTTTTTACGTGTATGCACGTGAATGAAAAAGACCCAGGACAGAGTCTGTCTTCCAGACTGCTTATTGCTAATTTACTTAAGATACGGCAGTGGAGACCTTGGTTCAACAATGTGGAGGAAGGTGAGGGAGAAATCTGATTAGCAGCCAGCTGTATTTAAACATGGGTGTAACAGTAATCAGGCTGTCGCAGTGCATCTAAACATGTCCCCTGTTTCCCAGACTTAACCTCGTTTCTCCCACTAACCTGGTTCCTGGCGTGCGTTGAAGCCTTTTCAAAAACATGGCAAGTCATTAAAGCAAAAGTTTAACAGCATAAAGGCCAACACATGCCCAAAACTTTATTTTGGCTCATCATGCAAACATTTGCATGCAGCATACAGGAGTATTTTTAGCTAAATTTCCTTTTATCTACAAACAATAAAGCACAAAGGTGTTTATTAGCATGATTTTCCCCTTTCTTCCCTGACAAACAGTACGTTTTTATATATTCAAACAATTAAATTAATAAGATGCCTGCTGTTGGCCAATGACAATATGAAACCGCTGTGTGCTCCCTAACAAGAGCAACAACCGTGTCAGCACCAGGCGGGGGTCTTGTCCTCACTTTGTAATCATTACTGCAGATAAGGCCGCAGTTCGTAAAGCTCTGCAGGCGGGGATGCAAATGAGAAATTCATCCTCTCACGGTAGGACCTTATAACATATCATCACTCTAGCCAAATATAGAGTGGTTGTGATGGTGAAGCTTAAGTGGTCCCACGTGGCACTACTACTGGCAGGGTGAGAGAGACCATCCTGCGAATGAATTTGCTTATACAACCCTAATAAAAGCATCCAAAAAAAGATATGTGACATAGGTTTATGACCCACTTTGGAGCCCGAGCAAAAAGAAACTAGCAGCTCCAACATACAATACTCAGCTCACGACAGGCCTAACACCATTCACACTGACTCTACTTCAGTGCATCAGATCGCTGGAAACATTGTTGTCTATTGTTTGTGGGAGCTAGGAGCCACATCTCCAACATAGAGAAAGGTTTGAGTCATGGCAAATTCAAACGTCTGAAGGGAGGGGCCAGGGAGGTAAAATGCCAAGTCCGCCACAGAGGCTGACCACTCAGGAGGCCGCTTCGCTCACAGGGGAGGGGCTAACGCCGGAGTTGGAGGCCCCATTGAGGGAGTGCTCCGGATCTCAGCAAGCAAAATATTTGATCAATGACTCACAGCAGACACACATTAAGACACACAGGCTCATACGCACACACACGCACATACACCCAACTGCCATTCTCCACTAGTCCAGAACAAAACTGAATTAAATGTTCCCCTTTAGCAGTTCCAGTGACAGGCCCAGAGCTAAAAACTCAAGTCCATCATGCATGTATAAGCACACATGAACACACACAAGCGTACCCATACACACACACGGAGAGAGAGGCGCATGCAGCCAGGCTGCAGCTACAGAAATGCAGACAGGATACAGCCCACACCCATGCGGTGCAGTCATTCCCACCATGCATTTTTTACATATTGCAAATGTCTGGAAGCCCCTTACCCAAACTGCAGCTGGTAACACACAGCCAAAACCAAGAGGCCTATATGGGAACGGCCTATACAAACATCAGTGTGCCAATACTATCATATGATGCTTAGGTTGTTCAACCACAAATGCAACAAAACCTTGATTGTTAGTGACATACTCGTGTTTACTTAAAGCTTACCATGCAACAAAATACAAATACACATCAAAATGAAAAAAACAACAACAACAAATATCTGTTTTCTTGACAATATCATTCTATTAGCAGACACACTGAGGGCGTACATCTTCAGCAGAATGACTAAAAATCCTATTTTTAAAAAAAGTACTGTGCAGAAAGAAGCAGCATTCAAATGTTTGAACACACACGAACGCTGCACAAAAATAATCACAGACTTTCTTAAAAGGGACACACACACTGACAAACTGATGCTGTGTGGTCCAACAGAACAAACAGTCCCCTCCTGCCACGGATACACCCCCAGGCCTCACACACACACACACACGCGCGCATTTACACACACACAAACAAAAACACACAGTCACACATGCACATTCACACCCCAAGAGCCAACATTAAGCCTGCCACACCCAGTCAAAGTCTAGTGGTTGGTTTTTCAAGCCTGGACTGCAGGATGGCAGCGTTTCTCCTCGACATTTTTTTGCCTCCAAATGAAGAAAATGATCAATGTGCAGCGCTAAGGCCCCTTCCCGTGATGCATGCTACACCTGCGTGCTGAGTATGTCTATCCGTTCATCGGTCCACAAAGCTATGCCCATCTTATAGCAACTGCAACTTTCTATCTATGAGGCTGATATTTGCCATGGAGATCAGCTGTGTGCGTGTGAATGCATGAACGCGTGGATGCACGCCCATACGAGGTCACAGCTACAGCTAATTTGCAGTAGTTTAAATTTGCACCTGTGGTATTTTAACAAAGCAGAAAAGTCACAGAGTCAGATTGGATTGTGCAGCCCACTGAAGGTGACACTTTCCTTGAAATCCCATCCCCCCACATCGTTATCAACAGCGAAATCGGCAAGGGCTGCATCAATTTTTCCAATTTTCCAAAACAGACAGTCCGAAAAGCATTCCCACTTCAAGCAGCTACTGGCCTGGTATATAATAAAAAAGTAATGTGGGGTTTTAACTCCTCTGTCAAGCTCTCTTTTTGATTCTCGGCACAGCTCTCCTGCCCTTTTTTGTGTAAACAACTGAGTGCGCCGTAAAGATGAAAGACCCAAAGTGAGCGCTGTCACCCACATTTGTGTGATACATTTGCGTCTCGAGCTTCTCTATGAGGACAATTACCTTCGCTCAACCTCAAAGCGTGGCCATTCAGAACAGCTATAAACACTTTTGCCTTCAGACGCAGTCACACTCCGCTTGGTATGAACTGCTGAGTTTCAAGAATACCCTGGCCTTTAATCCTGCTTAACATTGTGTTTGTATGTACGTTTACAAAAGATAATTTCACGTTTGATCAAATATGAAGCAAAATAACAGAAATCTCACTATTGAAATATATAATCAGAGTCTTTAGCTTGCAAAAATATCCACCTAAACAATCATTCAGTCTTGAACTTTTCTGACGAGTGTAAATTCCGCAAGTGGTCTGAATGTCTCAATCCACGCATGAGAAGATTTTACTCGATTTTACACGTTCACTCATCATGAGTCCCACTCGAGAATTGTTATCTTTGCTGTCCTCTCCCACTGCATTACAAAATAAGTAAATTGAAAATGTGATGGTTAACTTAACAATCACAGCCTAAATCTGCCAGTATGTGTGCAGTGGGTGGTGGTATTTTCCCACTAAGATTACACTGAAGATGGGATGCTGCTCACAGCCAGGTCTTATTTCAGTGACAGCCGTAGTTTTTTATAAATTCAATTCAAATAAATAGATTTCTAAACCTATATCCTCCTCTAAGGCAAAGTTGGCTTGCGGGCAGGGTTTACAATCGAGCCACCTCAACATCCACCGCAACACAGAAACAGACAAATATCAGATTATTAGATTGGAGGAGTCAGTGGCTTCATAGAGCGTCAAAACAGACCTTTTTTATATGGTCAAAAGAGGTGATATCATAGCAAATATCCTGAAGGGGGAATAAATCCCACCTCCATCTTTGCTTCTTTACTTTTTCGATTCATGCAAGCGGTGTCCTGAAGGCATCACGTCCAACTGACCACTGGGAAGACGACCAGGACATTCAAGAATGGCTCTGGTCTTTAGGTGACACCGACTTATCCATCTTAGAAGTGCTAACATCAAGGGAAAAAAGCCAAATCAGCTAAATCTGAGCGAGGCAACAAAATCAGGAAGGCAAAATGCTCCACTTCTGAAACACTCCCAGTGGGATTTGAATCCCTGTGGAGAAAAAAACCATGCCCAGTGAAATCTCCAGGTAAATTCAGGGCCTAGTAGCTGTAGAATATGGACGTGCATAATAAGGCATTGACAAGTGCTTTATGATGGATGATAAATATGCTAGTAAGTAACTAGTGAGTGGTGAATATGATGATGGTGAATATGTACACCTTAATATAAAGTGGTGCTCCCCTTCTTTGTTTCCCATGATCATTTTAGAAGACATTGTTTGAATGTCTTTCTCTAGAAAAAACATGCCAGTACTAAGAACATTAAAAGTCCACAGTGCTTAGTCTTCCAGCTGTTCCAGATACTGCAGGACATGCACCACACTCAAAGAGCACCATGTTCAAGTACACGCTACACACCCACGCTTGGAAAGGCACATATGCACACACACACACACACACACACACACACACACACACACACACACACACACACACACACACACACACACACACACACACACACACACACACACACACACACACACACACACACACACACACACACAAGTGTGTCATATTGATACACCCAACAGTCTGACTGCTGTCTGCAATCAGGCCTATCAGAAGAGGGCTGCAGTGTGGACCGTTTCTCAGATCGGCGACAGTGCACAAACTCAATTCAATCTTGTGTCGTCCCTTGATAAAAATGTGGCGTGCAAACACGCCTTACAATAAAACCAAATAGCAAATAGAGTAGTATTTTCCAGTTCAGGGAAATCTAGTTCAATTGGATATGAAGGCACTACAACTTTGCAGTGGAAAAGAACTGCAGAAGGATGCCAAAAAGAGCAGTTTTAAATCCTGGTTGCCGTGTTTTTGATGCCTGGCGTTTGCTGGCTGGGTTACGGTCGGTCACTCACTTGCATGTTTGTCTGCCAGGGCGATGAGTGTGCTGGAGATGTCCCTGCGCCGGTAAAAACACACCACTTTGGCCTCCACGTTCCCATTGGCTGTCTGCAAAGCAGAGACAATCGACGTTACCACGGCAACAAGTGGTGCCGCACATAGAGCACCCACACACACACACACACACACACACACACACACACACACACACACACACACACACACACACACACACACACACACACACACACACACACACACACACACACACACACACACACACACACACACAGATGAAAGACCCATAGATGAGGCTAGTTCTTAACGATGGCTGAAAACGCAGTGTGAGACTACAGCAATGCTCCAAAAATCACAATAAGTGTTGCAGTTAACAGGACAGCGTGGTGTGTTGGGGGTTGTCTGTGCAGTCCTAGTATTCGTTTTCCTAATACTTCCAAGTATTCGCATTCCCAGTAATAGTACACTGGTATGTTGATATGACGTTGCTTTAAAACCAAGAGTTGCATGACAATGTTTTATTGAAAGGTGCCTGAAACAAGAGAACGAGAGCGCTCGAGGTCTGCAAAGCAATGAGGTGCATTTAGAAATTGATTAGTCGCTTTTACCTCTTCTCTTACTCCCTACACATAAAAAAATGTAATAATAGAGTAGAAACTGCAATATTGATAAGCTGTGATACTCTTAAGTGTTAACATATCACTGACAATCACATTTGTATGTGATTATAGAGCAGGCATATTGGATTAGGGACTCTCTCATGAATACTACTGGTGAGATGTAATGTGAGGACAAGATGAATGGAGAGACAGGGAACAAGCAGTCCTATTTCTTAACATTCTGCAGACACTTCAGCGCTGCATAATTTCTACTTTTTACCTATCACCAAATAATTAAAAACAAGTTCTTAATGAAAAGCTAAGGACTGTGATTGCAATTATTTAGCTTTTGTTCTTTTCTCGCATGGCACAGATTCAGTTACGGTTAATCTGGAGGGAATTAACTTCTATTCTCTGTAGCATTTCCTTTTGCGTGCCAGTTAAAACTATAAAGCTAACTTGGTCTATAGGCCAAGTGAAGCAGAACATAACAGAGGATAATAACACAGAAACAGACCATTAACAGAGCTACAGTCAGCATTAAGCCATGAGTATGGGTGGAAGAAAAACAAAGAAAAGCCATATCTATGATCATGAGGATGTGTTAATATACAATTTAAACATGCACTGCTTCAGTAAAATCACAAAACCATCTGACAAAGTCAAGAAAATTAAGAGTATTTCCCCCTTTAGCATTTCTATTATGAATTCATATATATTTACACGTGCAAGCAAGTTTAAACTGGAAACCTAACTTGTCCAGCAGCCCAATTACAGCAGAACATGACAGAAGATGATAAGAGTTGAACTGGTCGGCACAAACAGAGAGGAGGACCTCAGTATGTGTGTGTGTTAGAAATAAAGAAAGGTAATCTGGTGCAATCACAGGGATCCATCAAGGTGTAGTTTAAATATGTGGCAGTCAAGCAGCAAAGCTGATCAATTTTCTACAAGCATTTCCTGTCTGATCTCAAAGTTTTGAAGTTAATGTCACACTCTGTGCGCGAGTTTGAATGATGAGTAAATTTTCGCCACTGCGATGATTTTCGGCTCCTCTTTGTCTTATTTGATAAAAAGCTTATTTTTGCCCTACAAGCCATCTCACACCAACATATTGCAGATAAGGAAACTGTGATGTGCCTTTCTCTATTCTTCCATTTTTTTTTTTTTAAATTCTAGAATTTGTGGCACTAAATAAAAGATAGTGGTTTGCACACTTTACTGCTGCCATTACGTACAAATGCTTTCAGGCCATCATTCCAGCCAAATTCTTCCCGTTCTGTGTCTTCAGTCGTTTTAAGCAGCTGATTTTTCCCTACACTTTTTTACGAGTATCTCCAACCTTATGGAGGAGACACCCAGAGATCCCTGAGGAGCACAGAGACTGACAGTGACAGGCAGAATAGAGGGCTCACTCTGAGCTCTGTGTCAATCACATTAAACAGCCTCCATATTATCCAGCACAGGCCTGGGACAGGGGACAGACAGCAGGCACCTGTAACTAGTCTGCAGAGACAGGCCTCTTTTCCTGCTTCCTTCACTGAACAATGTTCAAGATGGCAGACAAAAACACAAATTTAATCACATTTTAACCACAAATTAAAGACCTGTGGCTTGAATAGAGCTCCAACTAATGACTATTTTCTTTATCGATTAATGCTCTAATAAATGTCATCATTAATTGATTAATCATTTGGTCTATAAAACGTCAGAAAATAGTAAAACATATAAAGTAGACTCCAAATATCACAAAAGATCTACAATTCTGCTTTATGAGAACCCAAAAGGGTTTTCATAAAAATTTGCTTTACACTACAAGCCTGATTCAGATATTTTTATGCTTTATGGATGCAGTCAAGAACACACACAGGCAGCTGAGATACTACTGTATATGGTCACTAATAAAACTGATTTGATCTCTGTCAAATCAGATTGAAGAAGAGTGGGTTTGTAGAGCTGTGACGGAGGAGTGAAATCTGATGTGAAACTGTCAGATCTGTGTTGCATTCAAGGGGACAAATTGAACCTCAGACAGGCACACACTCACCTTGTTCAACTCCTCTATCCTCCTGATCAGCAGTGGGTTACTGGACGAGTTCTCAAAATACACATAATCTGCAGAGGAACAGCAGGGAAGAGGAAGAGGAAGAGAAAGAGGGAGAGGAGAATGGAAAGTGAAAGGAAAAGAGCAAAGAGAAATGTCAGTCAGGACTGTGAGATCATCCAAGGTGATTTCCAGTTGGACCGCACAATGACAGCATAATTAGTGAACAGGAAAGTGCTACACAGGCATCAACCAAATGCTGGTTTAACTTGATTGGGTTGGGAGCTGTAGCTGGGAGGTCTGACTGAATTAGACGTTGACGCACCAGTACACTCACACACACAAACACGCACACACAAACAAGTCAGGCCATCCATTGAGGCTGCAGCCTTGTATTTCCTCATGCTTTCTTTGTCCTATTGCTCCGTTCATCCCCCCCATGTGTTGTTGTTTGCATGCATGGCGCATCTGCATTTGTGTGGGTGTGTATGAGAGACTGCACAAGCTGCACCACGCATGTGTGACTTTACTATTCATTTGTGTGTGTGTGCGTGTGTGTGTGGTTCCTGGCACTGCTCCAGGCCCATTGGAGGCTTAGCTCTCACCAGGATGTCCCCACAGGCCCCAGTCTTGGTAGGGTGCCTGGTCTTAGCCCTGCATGTGTCTTGGCTGAGTGCTGTCAGATTATACCCCACACTTGGATGGTTGCCTAGAGGTGGAGCCATCCTCCCTTCACCCTGAACCTCCCCCTCCCATCCCCCCCACACTCCCCGAGGCCCCCCGTCTTCTTGACCGACGAGGCCAGAGATCGCCCGAAATTCCAGCAGCATACCCGCGATACATACTGACTCCTGCTTTTATTTCCTGCACCTCCTGCGTCCAACGCTAACTGGTTTAGGCATGCACTCATCATGCTCGCACACCCAGGATCTGCTCTGACATCTATCGTGCATTGCTATGACTACCAAACTTAAAGGAAAAATCCACTTTCAAACCCTTGAACACTGCTGAAACAATCTTGTATCCTGTATTTAAAAACACTTTAAACACACATTTTGTCTGTTCTGACTTTTTGGCATCAATAGCTTCAGAATAAAGACATTGAAACATGAATGAAAGAACATTGTGCTGAAACGATGAGAAAAATAACTAATTCATTAAATGACAGAAAATTAATCGACAGCTATTTTGAGAGTTGTGAAGCAAAAAGTCCAAAACATTTTATTTACAGCTTCTCAAATGTTAAAAAAAAGCTGATTTTCTTGTTTCTTGCCGTGGCTGTAGTACTGGCAACATCTGGCATCAACCTCAACTAACAATCAAAAATCTGCTGATTCTTATCACGATTAGTCGACTAATCAATTACTCGTACATTAGGTTAATTCTCCAGTCAGCACCCTCGCGTTGCTCCCCGGGCTGCGCACAGTGGCTGCCCACTTCTTCTAAAACTTTGGATGAGTTAAATGCAGAGAACAGATTTCAAAATATTTTGTACCATGTATGAGGGCACATGTGACAACAAATTGATTTGATCGCTATAAAATGTGAGGGGAAAAAAAAAGAAAAAAAAAGTCCATCATAATTTCCCCGAGCCCGAGGTGACATCTTCAGAGGTCTTCTTATGTCCGACCAACAGGCCAAAACTCAAAGATATAAAATTTAGAATGATATAAAACAGAACGACAAATCCTCACAATGGGTAAGCTGTGGAACGGTTGGCAAAACTGACCTACATCTGGGGTCGTCTAGAGACGTGTTTTTCAATTCCCTCAGACTTGTCTTGATCACCGTCTCCTCTCATACTTGGATCTCAGTCTGGTTAACTTTATTGATACCTCTTTTGCACAAAGGTTTGGAAAGATGTACTTCGAGTATAAGGTTATGCAGAAATGTTCCACTAACCTGGCTAAAAGCTGACAGTGGAGATCAAAGTAAATTCATTTAAACGGCCCCTAATATTCTGAATGCAGTGAATGGTATTCAATTATCCTGAATGATAATCTGTATGAAGACGTGAAAACTTAACACTTCCTCTTGTGGGTTAACCAAAGCAGCAGCAGTAGTTCAGGCGGCATGTTTACTGTCATTCCTATAACAGCTTCTTCTGGCAACCGCAGACACATATTCACTACTCAACATCGCTCTGAGACGGGGAGAGATCGTAACACCATGCCTGTCTACTCTTCACCCTGTAGCAGCTTGTTACTAGACTCCACTGCCACTGTGACATCTTTGTCCTGCTGCTGAATATCAAATAGTCCGACCTGAAATTGAGCAGCACTGGGACAGAAGATGAAGACAAGACATCAGACCCGTGCGCTTTCTCAAACACAGGGGAGGCGGCCGGCTGGAGGTCAGAGGTCAGAGAAACTGGTTTGTGACTAGTTCTGATCACCAGGCTGGCTGTGAAAGTGAGTGAGCCGCTATCCCTTCAGTGAAAAACCACAGATGAGGTGCACTCGAGCAACAAACGTGATTAGAGCGAAAACAATTTGGTGACTGTAATCGATTAATCTATCACAAGAAAATTAATTAGCTGTGTTATGTTTTACCAATCATTCATTTTCAAGCCAAACTACCCAGCAAATGATGCTTCCAGCATCACAAATGTGAGGATTTTCTGTGTTTTTCTCATCTTATGTCTTAGTAAACTCAGTATCTTTGGGTCTAAAGATAAGACTTTATCCCACACAGGGGAAATTCACCTGGTACAGCAGCAGAATTAAAAAAGAGAGGCACAAAAACAGAACAAGTAGAACAAAATAAATGATAAAAAAAGATACAAAATAAAATCTACAATAGATAAAAAGATACAAAATAAAAATAAATTATTAGAAGGTTATGTATGTTTTATGCAAAGACAATAACATAAGCATTGCGAAAAATAAAGTGAAATAGTTGTGTATATACTGTGAAATGTGTACACATACATACTTTATCACAGGATAAGGACTGTTGGATTTGAATACATCACCTTTGAAAATTCCAAGGAAAATTATTATCATTACCATTTTCTTCTTTGTTACAGATCAAAAAATGAATCCGAAATTCAAGAGGAGACTCAGTAGATAAAAACCAAAAAACCCTCAACTTAATTCCCATTGGCTAACAGTGAAAGGCGCTGTGCTGCTCTCCTGTATGTAAATTAGGGCTGCAGATAACAGTCATTTCCATGATCACTTAATCTGTCGACTATTTTTAGAT